>NC_061867.1:21252262-21552262 GCF_907164915.1 Impatiens glandulifera
ACTAACATATGTAGGTCCAACTGCCTCTGAGAAATGTCTTGACCCTGAGAAAAGAAAAGCCGATCTGCTCAAGAATAGGAGAGCCAATCATCGACCGCGTAGGACAAATTACAAATCACCCTCCTTTAAGGCCTTCACAGGAGAAGCGAAGTATCCAAAACCGAGTGCCAAAAGGACGGTTAAGACCTTAGCAAAGAAAGCCGTCCGGATTTGTCAAAGTTTGGATGCACAAGGGACTAACCGCATGTGGACCCAAGTGAATGTGGGTACCAAATAGTTGTAAATATGTACATTTTGCAAGACATAAAGAAACGGCTAGGAAACTCTGAATGGTATTTGGACAGTGGTTGCTCCAGGCATATGACCGGGAACAACAACCTGCTAACCGACATCAGAATAGAAACCGGTGCACTAATCACTTTCGGTGACAACTCAAAAGGTAGAACTGTGGGCAAGGGTAAGATTGTCCATGGTAATCTAACAATTGATAATGTGCTCTTAGTAGAAAACCTACGTTTTAACTAGCTAAGTATTAGTCAAATGTGTGATGTTGGATACACAGTAGAATTTCTTAAACATGCATGCTTAGTTAAGAACTCCCAAGGTACCATACTACTAACCGGAAATAGGCTAGGAAATATTTACAAGGTAGATTGGAAAACTAAAGTAGAATATCCTGTATGCATGATAGCTAAGACTGATCAAACCTGGTTATGGCATAAGAGACTAAACCATCTAAACATGAAAACCTTAAACTACATTCGCGGTAAAAAGCTAGTTGAAGGTATTCCTGACATAGTGTTTAATAAGGATAAGGTTTGTTTAGCATGCCAAATGGGTAAACAGACTAAGTCAACCTTTAAGAGTAAAGGAAACATTCAATCTAGCCGATGCTTAGATCTCCTTCACATGGACTTATTTGGACCGATTCAGGTCATTAGCCTAGGTGGTATGCTTTACACCATGGTAGTTATTGATGATTACTCTAGATTTACATGGGTAATATTCTTACCATCCAAACGTGAAACCGCAGCAAATTTGATCACATTACTTAAATGATTACAAAATGAAAAATTAACTCGCATTAATAGCATTAGAAGTGATAGAGGTACCGAATTTACCAATAGTACTTTAACCGCATTTCTTGATGAATCCGGTATTAGACATGAGTTGTCTAGTGCTAGGACTCCTCAACAAAATGGCTTGGCCGAGAGAAGAAACCGGACTCTCAAGGAAGCCGCACGGTCCATGATAGCCGATTCGGGCATTGCTCAGAAATTTTGGGCTAAGGCTATCAACACCGCATGCTATACACAAAACCGGTCTCTAATTAACAAATTTCACAACAAAACACCGTATGAGGTATACTTTAACAGGATTCCCAACCTTAAGTACCTTAAGATTTTCGGGTGTAAATGTTATATTCACATAAATGGCAAAACCTATCTATTTGCTTTTGATGCAAAAATCGATACTGGGATCATGTTAGGTTACTCAGCCGTGAGTAAAGTATATAGAGTGTATAACAATAGAACTTTAACCATGGAGGAATCACTTCACGTGGTTTTCGATGAGTCGGTTGAAAGTAATACTGCATCATGCTTTGATCTGCACAACAGATTGGAAAATACCAATATCCATTCTGATAGTGAAGATGAAACTCCGGTTTTCAAGAGGTTTGTCCATGACCAAATGGGTAATAATGAAACCCGGCCGGATCAAGCTGTCCCACAACAGGAAGCTGACACTTCGGTTCAAACCGAGGAAATCGGTTGGTCTGACAATCCTGTTCAGGCTACCGATATGTCTAGCCTTGATCAAGCAAATGGTAATTTGGTAGACACATTTGAACCGAAATTCAAAAGGAACACTAAACATCCTCCTGAGCAAATTATAGGTGACCCTTCGGAACCTGTTCGAACTAGGCGTCAAATTCTGGAGGAATACTTCAATTCCGCCTTTATATCCCAGATTGAACCGAAAAGAATAGATGAAGCATTGTTAGATCCGGACTGGATCTTGGGAATGTAAGAAGAGCTAAACCAGTTCGAGAGTAATAAAGTCTGGTACCTAGTCCCTAGACCGAAAGATCAACCGGTCATAGGAACAAGATGGGTATTTAGAAATAAACTCAATGAAGACGGTTTGGTCACGAGGAACAAAGCCAGATTAGTGGCACAAGGTTACAAACAGGAAGAAGGCATTGATTTTGAAGAATCATTTGCCCCTGTAGCTAGGATTGAAGCTATTAGGATTTTTCTAGCCTTTGCTGCTTTCAAAAACTTTAAGGTTTTTCAAATGGATGTTAAAAGTGCATTTTTGAATGGTGACCTACGTGAGGAGGTGTATGTTGAACAACCACCCAATTTAAAAAGTGCTGAATTTCCAAACCATGTATACCGGTTAAACAAAGCTTTATACGGTCTAAAGCAAACACCTAGAGCCTAGTATGACACACTAACCGCATTTTTGTTAAAACATGACTTCACCATCGATTCGGTGGATAAAACGTTATTTAAATTTGAGAAGAAGGAACATATCCTACTTGTTCAAATCTATGTAGATGATATCATCTTTGGTTCGACCGACCCTAAATTGTGTGATAAATTTTCAACCCTGATGACTAACAAGTTTGAAATGAGTATGATGGGAGAATTAAGTTTCTTCCTAGGTCTTCAGGTTAAACAACTCGAAGAAGGAACTTTCATTAGCCAACCTAAGTACACCAAGGAGCTTATAAAGAAATTTGGGATGGACACATGCTCCTCAGCGGCTACTCCAATGAGCTCATCGATTAAATTGGACAAGGATGATGAGGGTCAATCGGTAGACCAGATCGCTTACCGGGGCATCATCGGTTCTCTTTTATACCTGACAGCAAGTAGACCGGATATTCTATTTGCAGTCGGTGTGTGTGGAAGATTTCAAGCCAATCCAAAACAATCTCACTACACAGCCGCAAAGAGGATCTTGAAATACCTAAAGGGAACCCCGGATGTCGGCCTGTGGTATCCAAAGGATTCATCATTTAACCTAACAAGCTATTCAGATGCAGACTATGCAGGTTGCAAGATCGATAGAAAAAACACCAGCGGAACATGCCAATTCCTAGGTGACCGGCTTGTTTCATGGCATATCAAGAAACAAACATCAGTAGCCACATCCACCGCAGAAGCTGAATACCTGGCGGCCGGAAGCTATTGTTCACAACTTCTTTGGATTCAACAACAACTGACGGATTTCGGTATCATAGCTGAAGAGTCTCCGATCTTTTGTGATAACACAAGTGCCATAGCAATCACCTACAATCCGGTTCTGCACTCCAGAACCAAGCACATTGATATAAGGCATCACTTCATTCGGGAACATGTCATGCTAAAGCATATTCAGCTGGAATACGTACCGACAGATCAACAAGTAGCCGATATCTTCACCAAGCCTCTACAGGAAGCTAAGTTCTCTCAATTTAGACTTACTCTCGGTTTAACCGATATTAGTCAGATCCTCCCTAAGGATGCTTAAAGGAATTCGGTTCGGACGGACAAAACCGGTAGTTCCTCCTAAACTGTTGGATTTCAAATTTCCCAGGGTATCTATGGAAGAACCGCCTGGTTCATCAGTCAGAACAAACCGACCCGTAATTTAGAGCTTGCGCCAAATAACCGCATCGGGATGAACAACTGATAACTGACCGGTTCGGAAATAGGCTATCTTAGATTATTTGAACTTCAAACAAAAGTGGAATAATTATCTATGTTTAAGCCTATCTGTCCTGAAACATTTCCTTTTCAAAGTAAAATGGTCACACCTAAAAAGACGTGAAGATTTGATATCTTTCATGGTCCAGGTCTATGACCAACATCCTAGGCTGTAGACATGCTTATTTTATGCAAAATCTTTTCCCCTTTGGATAATAGATATTATCACCTGTGATACCTGGATAATAGGGTTCCCTCTCCACCAGTATATAAGATGAACAAACCTTAATCAAAACAATCACAAGTCATAACTCATTCTCTCACTAAGACTAAAATGTCTCAGTTTCCAAATATCTTCTAAGTGGACTTCAAATCAGCAAAGAGTATTGAACACTATGATGTGTTCAAAATGATCAAATCCCTTGAAGACACAGGTCTTCAATACTTCCTGGATGATAAGCATGTCATCTATCCAGAATCTGTTCTAGAATTCTTGTACAATGCAAGGGTTTTCAGAGGCACACCGCACTTTGACACCCATATCCATTCGAAGGTGGGCGGTATAGTATTCGACTTCACGGAGAATGACTTTGGGAGGTGCTTTGGGTTGCCAAAGCAAGGCTTAACAGATCTTAACGTTCCGGCCGACTTAAAGGCTGAAATCTCTCTAACCTTTGCCCGGTCTAACCAACCCGTCGATGACCATGGCACAAAGTCACTATTGAGGGCTGAATATCAGCTCCTCAATGACGTGATAGGTCGAAGCATCTTAGGAAGAGATGTGACGAATACCTACTGTACCGCATCCTATAACATGATGGCTGCCATCACCACCGGGACACCGGTTAATTGGTCAAGGGTACTGTTCGACGTTCTAATCTGGATGATTGGCGTTCGAACAGTCGGCCTCGTTCCCCAGTTGAGCTGTCTGCTTCTTGAGCTTGGCGTACCGACCTGTCCGGGCGAAGGTCTGAATCAAGCTCAAGTGCTAACCGAGGAAGTAACCGACTCCTTCTATGAGCGGTTTGAGAAGGATTGGAAGAGGAGGAACCGTCGCAACAACCCCAACGGTGCGGTCACCTCCAGCGGTTATTAGGTTACTCCTTCCTACACCCGGTCATTTTGCTGCACGCACCGGGTGTATCTTTGTTCAACATTCTTATGATCATTTCAGTTTTATCTATGTTCCTTTCGGTTTAGTCTAAGTCATCTTCGGTGTGTATCGGTTACTTTTCAGTGTATCATTAATGAAAAGTAATATTTAATTAATGCAGTAACTCCCAACCACCTGAATAATTACTACCCAACTAACTTGGTTACTTTCCAACCAAAATCTCACCTCGAGCTCCGCAATTAATTAAAAGTAACTCCTTCCCAATGCGTTTTGGAAACATAAATATTCTCTTCCTTAATGAGAAAAACTGACATTCAATGCTAATATTTTCACTCCAAAACCGAACCTATATAAAGGGCTATCCTCTAATCAACTCAACACACCCTAAACACAAAACTCTCTTAAAATCTCTTGAACTCTCCCTCTCTTAGCAAAAGTTAGAATCATGCCAAGTCGAACCTTAGGAAACTTCTTGAGCATCGATTTCGAATCATGTATGGAATATTAGGACGGAGAAACAAAGGAGATCATGTTTGAATCTCTCATTGACACCGGTCTTCGAACCTTTCTCGAAGAATCCGGTCCCATACTGATTGAGGATGTTAAGACCTTCTTCAGAAGCGCTTGCATCAGAGGCAACTATATCGTCTCCACGGTGAGAGACCACACTTTCTGGCTTGATGAAGCCGAATTTGCCTACATGTTCAACTTGCCCACAGAATGGTTTTCTGACTTCCCAACCCAGGTGGGAAGTACGGCAGCCGATCACGCACTGTTCTTCTCTGGAACCGATGTTCCGGTGGAAAACCATGGGTTAAAAACCCTCCTTGCTCATCACATTCAACTTCTTCTTGAGATTGTAACCCGCTCCATCATCTGTCAATCCCCGAATCAACGCTACTCCAAGAAAACATACGACATAATGACCCATATTGTTAGCAACACGACCATCAATTGGTCAACGGTCATTTTTCAGAACCTGAAAAACATGGTGCTAACCAAGAAAGGTCTCGGTTATGCTCCTCACATCAGCCGACTTATTCTCAAATACCGCCCAGAATTTGGACCGGGCACACCAGCATCTCCTTCGAACATTCTTGACATGGATGGGTTGGAAGAAAGGTTTTATAGGGTAGTTATTACTTAAGTTATATCTTTCCATCTTCTGTATGTCTACTTTCACACCAATCTATCTTTTGGTTTCTATCTTGTAACGTTCCTTCAATATAATTCTATTTCAGTCCACATAACCGGGTCAACATAATAATCAGAACATCCATCTAAGTAACCGGTTAATATTGTCAAATAACCGCGCTCTTATCCGGTATCAAAGAAAACCGCTTAAACCCAGAAGATTGCAAAAAAAAAAAATTCCGCTTATTCAAATAACCGGTTAAAATTCGATAACCAAACTCTCCGGTTAAAATAAAAACACCGCAGCGTCATCAAAGTCAAAATCAAAAACTTTGGAGAGAAATTTCCCGCCTAAAGAGCTTCCGTTCAAAATTACCGCTCATTGATTTGGCGCCCGTAGTTTGCCGCTTTTTGACTTCCCGCCCCTTGATTCGCGCCTCTTTGATTACCGCCCATTAATTCCCGACGCTTGAATTACCGCCTTTTGGTTTCCCGCCCACGGTTTGCCGCCTTTTCGGCTTGGAGGGAAAACTCCCGCCAAATGTTGATGGGACGGTTGGGTTTCCGAACCGCACCTATAAAAGGGGTTCTTGGCCATTTCATTTCATTCTTACGCGAAACAGCTTTCTCTCTCTAAACTCTCAAATTATCTCAGCGGTTACTTACCCTCGTGTTCTTCAAACCCTCTCCATCATCTAAGATGGGTCACAATTCGGCTTTGTTCAAGCACATCATTCAGGTGAAGTTTGAGGAAATCCGCCAAAACGGTTCGAATGAGGCAAAGGTGGTTATTAACCGGATTTCCGAAGTCGGACTCGAGCATTTTCTGGGCGGTCCCTTTGTTCTATACAGAGAAGCGGTTGAAGAATTCTTCGAAACCGCAACTCTCTCCGGTGACAAGATAACCGCAACTGTTAAAGGTACTCGGTTCAAGTTAACCGAAGAATTGGTTGCGGAGATTCTACGTCTTCCAACGAGTGGCCGCAATGTTTTGATGGAACTAGATCCAACAACATTCGAGGCGACTTGCCAAATTCTCTCTGCAAACACGGAACCGGTGAAAGTATCCGGTAAGAAATCGACTCTACGACCGGAATACATACCGCTTTGTGACATCTTCACAAAGTCGGTTCAGGCGAGAGGTGGAAACTACGATAACCTCACCAAGGCCAAGATAGAGATGCTAATCGGTCTGCTGGAAGGAACGAAAGTCAACTGGGCAAAGGAAATCTTCCACAACCTGAAAGATATGGTGAAACCGGATTCAGCCCGGTCATGGGGATACGCCATTCCCCTTAGTAAAATAATGTTCCACCTTAACATCAACACCGGCCCTGATATTCTTCTCTCATCAGGCAGGTTAATAAGATCCAAACATTTCCGGGAGAGGGAGCAGCCGGCCCCCGGTTCTACAAGTGGCCGAAAGAGGAAATCTACCGCCAAGAAACCGGCTCCGGTAAAAGACAAGTCCGGAGGAAAGAATAAGGAAAAGATAGTATTCATGGAACCGCCACCAATAGATGAGGAAGAATCGGCTTCCACGTCAAACCGAACCGGCTCACAGAAAACCGATGAGCATCCTTCCGATAAAGAAGGACCGAATGAAGAAGAGCATTCGGGTACAAGTCCTAACAATACCAGTGCGGGCGCAAGCCTTGAGAACACCGGTGCAGACAGCCGTGAGGAGGAAGAGGCTACCCCTGATAACGACCAGATGAAAGCCAAAATTATAGCGGGCCGAATCGTGGAGGAGGTTGAACAGCGAGTTCAAGCGGTTGCCGCATTATACCGGGAATGGCACGAGTACCGATGCGACAAATTCTACAAACACATTTTACCGGGCCTAACCGATGAACAATGCTTCAGAAGGATGAAGGAGATAGAGGAAAATGTCATAAGCCTCACAAACGCCGAAACTCTTAACGAAGCCAGGGACTGATGCGCCATTGTGAGACCGCGTGCTCGGCTACAAAAGCTAACCGTACGTATCCGGAAGTTTACAGAGAGGTACGTTGAGGGAACACCGATGGCTAACTTACAGCTCTTGGTGTTAGAAAAGCTTGAGATAGCGAAAGGAGTATTCGCTGCAGAAATTGATCGGCTTGAAGCGGTGTTCAGACAGCGAGAAAAACCGCACTCTCCATCTCCTGAGACAAGTAACGGTCAGAACCGAAGTGAAACGCCTCCTATAGCGGATCCGCCCACAAACGAAACTGACGAAAGGATAGAAGCTCCTTTCACCGGGCAAGTTGAAACTACTCAACCTGGGGTTTCCAAACCGGGCGTCACAGAGGAAAGGGTCAAGTCCCTTATCCAAGAGTTAGCCGACTCAACGGTTCAAACATGGAAGGAGAAAGTCAAGCAAGCCGTGCGCCAAACACTCTTGCTCACCGAAAAGACGAGGGATGATCAGGTAAAGGCAGATGACCGGATCTCAAAAATCGAAGCCGACTACCGGGACGACACTATTATGCGCAACGAACATCTTCTACAAACCAAGGCCTTGGATGATAAGACCTCAAGAATAGTAGATGACTTGGATCGGCTTGAAAGGGAAACCGAACAACGATTCACAGAGGTAGATGAGGATCTAGGATGGTGGAGCAATAAAGCCGATTCGACACTCGAAAGGGTCACAGATCTGGAAAAGAAGAATGCAACCCTTGAAGACCGCAACGACAAGCTCGAAGCCGACCTCAAGGCGCTCACCGCACAAGTAGATGAATTAATCAAGGCCAAGTTGAATGCTGATACAGCGGTTGAGGAGGCAAACGCCCGAGCGGCTAAGGAAGTCCAAGATGCGCTGGACGAAGAAACGCGGAGAGCAAAGGAGACACCGCATCTAACAGAAGAAGAAATAGCCGAGCGCGAACGCAACACAGCGACTAGATATCCGGGACTTGCGAAGTCCATCGCAGTTCAAGCGGAAAAGGATGTAGAGCGGTTAAACGCACAAAAATAAGGGTTCGAAGAATATGCCAGGGCTCACAAGAAGAAAAAGGCGCCCCCCTCCTCTTCGGTTTCGGCAAAACGGAAAAGGAAAACATCAAAGAAGGCTCAAGTAGCCGGGATGCTGGAAAGGATCACTGAAACGATTATTGAAAATCAACCGGACCCGGCTACTCACACCGAAGATGAGGATGAAGAGCATCTGGAGCAGCGTTCTACAAGACAACGGGTCTCCGATACGGTTCCAATCAGCACGGTCAGTCAACCGCAAGCTGGAGGATCATCCTCAAGACCGGATCAACCGAATAAGAAAACACCGACCAAGAATATGATGGACGGCTTCACGTTTTCCGAATCAGAATAGGGGATTCACTTTCTTACTTTATGTTTCTTTCAGTTTATTTCGGTTACTTTTATATATATAAAGTTATTTTTGAAACCGGCTTACACTTGCATTTCTACATAGTTTTGATAATTTTAAATAAAATAATCGAAAAGGGAGAAATTCATAAGATTAAAGATTAGATCTTTCCAAACTTTCCAAAATTTTTCTCAAAATTTTTTCCAAATTTTTCGAAAAATTCTCCCAAGTCAGTTTCCAAAATCCGGTCAAATAAAGAACCGGCCTACGTTTGCAATCTTACATGATTTTGATAATTTTAAATAAAATAATCAAAAAGGGAGAAATTGTTAGATAAAATTAGACTGGTTCACAGAACTTAACAAATAAACCTTCCATGCAGGAACAAAGGAACCGGACCAGTCAAACAAATGAACCGGTTAAGAAGATTGACCGGTCAAGATATTAAACCAACCAGGAACATTCGAAACATGACCGCACAAAGAAAGGATCGGCCAAAGCTAAAAACCGGAAACACCAGACAACCGATCAGCTAGAAGGCAAAGGAATAACCGGAAGCTGTCCGGTTAAACCAATTACACCGGAAGCCATCCGGTGAAAAGCCAAATGACCGACCAACACAAGAAGTTACTTTGGGTATCTGTCGAGAATGATACCAAAGGAACAGACTGAACATTTCCATATCCATACAAGTCTGAGGAAAGTCTGCAAGCTGCAGAAGACAGTCCTACAGGATCTTTCCACTTTCAGGATAAATTAGAGGCAATCTTCTAAGTACAGACAACTGTCTAACCAACAGTTACCACATTGAGTAAAAGACAAACCTAGCAGGTTTGTCTTACACACCGGAAGAACAGACTGCAAAGTCTGTAGAGTTGACCGCCAGGTCTGAAAAGATGACCGCAGGGTCTGAATCACTGAACCTCTGCTCAGCCAATCAGATTCAAGAAAGCGAAATATGACCGTTGGCATATTTCACCTATAAAAGGAGCAGCTGAAGAGGAGTAAATGGGTGACACAATACGCGACAAGGGACATAGTGAACAATTAACTTACAAGTGACAAGATTGTGTTCTCTCTAGAAAAAGGCCTAAGTGCTAAAGTTGAAGTGTGTATTTTACAATTTTGGTGTAAATTGTAAGGGTGCTATCGAGCAAAAAATAAGTCTCGATCGGATTGTATTTGTATTCCTTAGTGAATATTCTTCTCGCGGTTTCGAGAGGAAGGGGTGACGTAGGAGTTTTATCTCCGAACATCCATAAAAATCTGTCTTGCTATTTACTTTCTGCTGGTATTACATTCTAACCGTTCTATTCTAACCGACCTACACCATTCTAACCAACCTACACTATCTAAACCGAATCACCAAGGTACAAAAACCGACCCATAAATTTCCAAACCTATCCTATTCAAAACCGGTTCTGCCTATCCTACAAGTGTGCTGCTTCAACCTGAAACAAACCTCTTCCGCGCTTGAACCTAGTTCAAGGGTTTGTGACAGTTTGTGTAGTATTGAAACCCCGGTGTTAATCTCTAACCGGATTAATCACCACCCTTTGAGTGAGACGCGCTAAACCGGTCCAACCCCTGTCCTCCAGCGGCGACCTAGATCCTAACACATGACTTCACCATCGACTCGGTAGATAAGACGTTATTTAAGTTTGAGAAAAAGAAACATATCCTACTTGTTCAAATCTATGTAGATGATATCATCTTCGGTTCAACCGATCCTAAGTTATGTGATAAATTCTCAACCTTGATGACTAACAAGTTTGAAATGAGTATGATGGGGGAATTAAGTTTCTTCCTAGGTCTTCAGGTTAAACAACTCGAAGAGAGAACTTTCATCAGCCAACCCAAGTACACTAAGGAACTGTTAAAGAAATTTGGGATGGATACAAGCTCTTCAGCGGCTACCCCAATGAGTTCATCGGTCAAATTGGACAAAGATGATGAGGGTCAATCAGTAAATTTGACCGCTTACCGGGGCATCGTCGGTTCTCTCCTATACCTGACAGCAAGTAGACCGGATATTCTATTTGCAGTCGGTGTGTGTGGAAGATTCCAATCCAAAACAATCCCACTACACAGCCGCAAATCGAATATTAAAATACCTAAAGGGAACATCTGACGTCGGTCTGTGGTATCCAAAGGATTCATCCTTTAACCTAACGAGCTATTCAGATGCAGACTACGCAGGTTGCAAGATTGATAGAAAAAGCACCAGCGGAACATGCCAATTCCTAGGCGACCGGCTTGTTTCATGGCATAGCAAGAAACAAACATCAGTTGCTACATCAACTGCAGAAGCTGAATACCTGGCAACCGGAAGCTGCTGTTCACAACTTCTTTGGATCCAACAACAACTGAAGGATTTCGGTGCCACAGCCGAAGAGTCTCCAATCTTCTGTGATAACACAAGTGCCATAGCCATCACCTACAACCCGGTTCTACACTCTAGAACCAAGCACATTGACATAAGGCACCACTTCATTCGGGAACATGTCATGCTGAAGCATATCCGGCTGGAATACGTACCAATAGATCAACAAGTAGCCGATATTTTCACCAAGCCTCTGCAGGAAGCTAAGTTCTCTCAATTCAGACTTACACTCGGATTAACCGATATTAGTCAGATCATCCCTAAGGATGCTGAAAAAGAAAATTGGTTCGGACAGACAAAACCGGTAGTTCTTCCTAAACTGTTGGATTTCAAATTCCCCAAGGTATCTATGGAAGAACCTCCTGGTTCATCAGTCAGAGTAAACCGACCGGATATTTAGTGCATGCACCAAATAACTGCATCGGGACGAACAACTGATAACTGACCGGTTCGGAAATAGGCTATCTTAGATTATTTGATCTTCAAACAAAAGTGGAAAAATTACCTGTGTTTAAACTTATCTGTCCTGAAACATTTCCTTTTCAGAGTAAAATGGTCGCACCTAAAAAGACGTGAAGATTTGATATCTTTCATGGTCCAGGTCTATGACCAACACCCCTAGGCTGTAGACATGCTTATTTCATGCAAAATTCTTTATCCTATGGTTAATAGACATTATTACATGTGATACCTGGATAATAGGCTCCTCTCTCCACTAGTATATAAGATGAACAAACCTTAAACAAAACAATCACTAGTTGTATAACCCTTCCTCTCACTAAGACAAAATGTCTCAGTTTCCAAACATTTTTTAAGTGGATTTCAACTCTGCTCAAAGCACTGAGCATTATGAGATCTTCAAGATGATCAAATCACTTGAAGATACTGGTCTCCAACACTTTCTAGATGACAAACATGTCATCTATTCTGAGTCTGTCCTGGAGTTCTTTTATAACGCTAGGGTTTTTTGTGGAACTCCTCACTTTGACACTCACATCCAGTCAAAGGTAGGAGGAATCGTATTTGACTTTACCGAAAATGACTATACCAGATGCTTTAACCTACCAAAGAGGGGGCTAACCGACCTCAACATACCGGCTGAACTAAAAGCCGAGATCTCCTTAGACTTTGCCCGGTCAAGCCATCCAGTGGATGACCACGATGCTAAGTCACTATTGAAAGCTGAATACCAGCTTCTCAATGATGTAATTGGTCGAGGCATCCTGGGAAGGGATGTGACTAACACATACTGCATCGCTGCCTTCAACATGATGGCTGCTATAACTACTGGCACACCGGTAAATTGGTCGAGGGTACTGTTCGACGTCCTAGTCTGGATGATTGGCGTTCAAACAGTCGGCCTCGTTCCTCAAATAAGTTGTCTGCTTCTGGAGCTTGGAGTTCCAACATGCCCCGGGAAAGGGCTGAACCAAGCTCAAGTGCTAACCAAGGAAATAACCGACTCGTTCTATGAGCGGTTTGAGAAGGCGTGGAAGAGGAGGAACCGTCATACTCACTCCAACGGTCACACCAATTCAAGCGGATATTAGGTCACTCCCTCCTACACTCGGTCATTTTGCTGCACGTACCGGGTGTATCTTTGTTCAACCTCCTTATGATCATTTCGGTTTCATCTATGTTTTCTTCGGTTTAGTCTAAGCTATCTTCGGTTTCAATCGGTTACTTTTCAGTGTGTTGTTGCATTAGTCATTAATGAAAAGTAACATTTAATTAATGAGGTAACCCCCAACCACCTGAATAATTACTATCCAACTAACTTGGTTACTTTTCGACTAAATCCTACCTCGAGCTCCGCAATTAGTCAAAAGCAACCTCTTCCCAACACACTTTAGAAACATAAATATTCTCTTCTCCAATAAGACAAAACTGACATTCAATGTTAATATTTCCCTCCAAAACTGAATCTATATAAAGGGCTATCTCCTAATCAACTCAACACATCCTAAACACATAAATCTTTTGTACTCCTTCTCTCTCTCTACTAGCAAAGCTTGAATCATGCCTAGCAGAACCTTACCAAACTTCCTAAGCATTGATTTTGACTCTTGCTTGGAAATCAGTGATCAAGAAACAAAAGAGATGCTATTTGAATCCCTTATTAACACCGGTCTTCGACCCTTTCTCGAAGAATCCGACCATATACTTCTTGAGGATGTCAAGACTTTATTTAGAAGTGCGTGCATCAGTGGAAACTATATTGTTTCCACGGTGAGAGACCACACCTTCTGGCTTGATGAAGCCGAATTTGCTCAGATGTTCAGTCTGCCCACCGAAGGGTTTTCGGACTTCCCTCCCAGGGAAGGAAGAGCCGCGGTGTCTTACTCTTGGCTGTTCTCAGGAACCGGGAGGCCGGTGGAGAACAACGGGCCAAAGACATGTCTTCGGTTTCACGTCCAGCTCCTACTTGAAATCATCAACCGCTCGTTAATTTGCCAATCCCCTAACCAGCGGTACTCCAAAAAGGTATATAACATGATGACCTACATCATGAGTTATACCCCATAAACTGGTCATCGGTCATTTTCAACAACCTGAAAACTATGGTGCTGACCAAAAGAGGTCTCGGCTATGCTCCTCATATAATCCGACTCATTCTCAAGTACCGTCCAGAATTCGGACCGGGTACACCAGCATCTCTTGCAAACATCCTTGATGTGTATGAGGTAGAATATAAGTTCTCTAGGATGGTTATTTCCTAGGCCATATTTCTTTTGTATTCCTTCCTTTCTGTATTTCCAAACCGATCGATATATCGGTTTCTATCCTGTACTTTCATTCAATGAAACTATATTTCAGTCTAAATAACCGGGTCCAAATAACAATTCAGAACATCCATCTAAGTAACCGATTAATATTATCAAGTAACTTCGTTTTCATTGAAATATCCGGTCAATATCAGAGAAATCGCGTCTTCGCAGTTAAGCACGGTATCAAAAAGAACCGCTTAATCAAAAGTTGTAAACATTTCAGGACATTCTTTTAAATAACCGGTTAAATCGATAGACAAACCGGTGTTCGTAGAATTCTCCGGTCAAGGTCAAAACACCGCAGCATCGCGGTTCACAAACCACTTCATAATACGGTTTCAAAAAGGGGATTACATCATCAAAATCAAAATTGAAAATTTTGGAGGGAAATTTCCCGCTCAAAATTCCCGCCTCTGACTTGGCGCCCATAGTTTGCCGCCTTTTAATTTACCGCCCATCGCTTCCCTCCTCTTGGATTACCGCCTTTTGGCTTCCCGCCCACTGATTGCCGCCTTTTGGCTTTGAGGGGAAAATCCCGCCAAAAATTGATGGGACGGTTGGGCTTCCAAACCGCGCCTAAAGGGTCCTTGGCCATTTCATTTTTCTCTTACGCGAAATAGTTTTCTCTCTCTAGGCTCTCAAACTCTCTCACAGCGGTTACTTTCTTGTTTTCTCAAACCCTCTCAATCATCTAAGATGGGTCGTGCTTCGGCTTTATTCAAACATATCATTCAGGTGGATTTTGAGGAGATCCGACAAAACGGTTCGGTTGCGGCAAAGGAAGTTATTGACCGGATTTCTGAAGCCGGACTCGAGTATTTTCTAGGCGGTCCTTTTGTTCTCTACAGAGAAGTGGTTGAAAAATTCTTCAAAACCGCATCTCTCTCTGGCAACAAAATAATCGCAACAGTTGGCGGCAAGCAATTCCATATAACCGAAGAGTCGGTTGCGGAAATCCTACGTCTCCCAACAGATGGCCGAAACGCTTCAATGGAACTAGACCCAGCAACATTTGAGACGGCTTGCCAGATTCTCTCAGCAACCGGGAAGCCGGTAAAGGTATCCGGTAAAAAGTCCTCATTGCGACCGGAATACATAACGCTTTGTGACATCTTCACAAAGTCGGTTCAAGCGAGATGTGGAAATTACGACAACCTCACCAAGGCCAAAATCGAGATGCTTATCGGTTTGCTGGACGGTATGAACGTCCACTGGGCAAAAGAGATTTTCCGAAATCTACAAGACATGGTGAAACCGGATTCCGCCCGGTCATTGGGATACGCCATCCCTCTTGGAAAAATCATGCTCCACCATAACATCAACACCGGTCCTGGTGTTCTCCTCCCATCGAGCAAGATAATAAGATTCAAACAATTCCGGGAAAAGAAGCAGCCGGCCCCCGGTTCTACAGGTGGCCGAAAGAAGAAACCTACAACCGAGAAACCGGCTCTAGTAAAAGGCAAGTCCGGAAGCAAGGACAAACAACAGATAGAATCTGCGGAACCGCACTCTGAAACACAAGATGAGGAAGACTCGGTTTCCACGTCTGACCGAACCGGCACGCAGAATACCGATGCCAATCCGTCCGATAAAGAAGGACCGATTGAAGAGGAACAATCGACTACAAGCTTTGAAAACACCGAGGCCGGTGCAGACGGCCGTGGGGAGGAAGAGGTTACCACAGATAACGACCAGAAGATGGCCGAAATTATAGTGCGCAGAATCTTGGAGGAAATCAATCTGCGAGCTCAAGCGGCTGCTGAAGTATATAGTGAGTGGTTGGGTTACCGGTGCAACAAATTCTTCAAGCATATGCTACCGGGCCTAACCGATGAACAAAGTTTCAGAAGGCTGAAGGAGATAGAAGAAGACGTCATCAGCCTGACAAACGCCGAGAATCTTAACGAAGCCATGGACCGACAGGCATTAGTGGTACCGCATGCTTGGCTTCAAAAGCTAACCGTACGAATACGAAAGCTTTTAGAAAGGTGTATTGCGGGAACACCGAAGGCTAAATTACAGCTCTTGGTGTTGGATAAGCTTGAGATAAAGAAAGGAGAATTCACTGAAGAAATAGAGCGGCTTGAAGCGGTGCATAGACAGCAAAATCCACCGCACTCTCCACCTCTTGAGACCGGTGACGGTCAGAATCCAGGAAATACATCTCCTCTGGCTAATCCGGTCATAAACGAGACCGACGAAAGGACAGAGACTCCTTTCACCGGGCCACTTGAAACAGATCAACCTGGGGATTCCGAACCGGGCGTCACAGAGGAAAGGGTCAAGTCCCTTATTCAAGAGTTTGCCGACTCAACGGTTCAACCATGGAAGAGGAAAGTCAAGAAAGCCGTGCGCCAAACAATTTTGTTAGCCGAAACAACGAGGGATAATCTTGTAAAGGCAGAGGCCCGGATCATAGACATCGAAGCCGACTACCGGGACGACGCGGTTCTGCACAACGATCATCTTAAGCGAACCGAAGACTTGGAAGATAAGACCTCCAGGATGGTGGATGACATTGATCGGTTTGAAAGGGAAACCGATCAACAACTCACAAAGGTCGATGAGGACCTGGGGCGGTCAAGCACCGAAGCCGCTTCCACACTTGACAGAGTCATCAGCCTCGAGGAAAAGAATGCAAGCCTTGAGGACCGGAATACCCAACTTGAAGCCGACCTCAAGGCGCTCACCGAACAGGTAAATGAATTAATCAAGGCCAAGATTAATGTTGATACAGCGGTTGAGGAGGCAAACGCCCTAGCGGCTAAAGAAGTTCAGGATGCGCTGGACGAAGAAGCGCGGAAAGCAAAGGAGGCACCGCGATTGTCTGAAGAGGAAATAGCCGTGCGCGAACGAAACACAGCGGCTAAATATCCGGCACTTGCGAAGTCCATGGTAGCTCAAGCAGCCAAAAATGCAGAGCGGTTCAACGCACAAAAACAAGGGCTCGAAGAATATGCCAAGGCTCACAAAAAGACCAAGGCGGCTTCTTCCTCCTCGGTTCCGGCAAAACGGAAAAGGAAAACACCATCAAGGAAGGTTCAGGTAGACGGGATGCTTGAAAGGATTACCGAGACAATCATTGAAACTCAACCGAACCCAGATATGCACACCGAGGATGAACTCAAAAAAAACCTCGAGCCACGATCTACAAGACAGCGAGTCTCCAATGCGGCTCCAATCAGCATGGCTCCATCGGATGAGGAACAACCAACCGCTGACATGATGGAAGGGTTCCTACCTTCCGAATCAAAATAGGGGCTCTCTTTTCCTAATCTATGTCTATTTCGGTGTCTATATATATAATATTTTTCCTTTCTTCGGTTAATTCTATATATATAAAGTTATTTTTGAAACCGGCCTATACTTGCATTCTTAAATGATTTTGATAATTTTAAATAAAATAATCAAAAAGGGAGAAATTGATAAAATAAAAGATGATAATTTTACAAATTTTTCTCAAAATCTTTCCAAATTTTTTCGAAAAATTCTCCAAAGTTAGTTTCAAAAATCCGGTCAAATAAAGAACCGGCCTACGTTTGCAATCTTACATGATTTTGATAATTTTAATAAAATAATCAAAAAGGGAGAAATTGTTAGATAAAATTAGACCGGTTCACAGAACTTAACATAAATAAACCTTACATGCAGGAACAAAGAACCAGACCAGTCAAAGTACCCAACCAGATTGAGAAAACCGGCCGGTCAGATCACTCAACTGGTTAAGAAGCTCCACCGGTCAAGTTATCAAACAAACCTAAAACATGACCGCTCAAAAGAAGGCTGGAAACACCAGACAGCCGGTCAATAACCGGAAGTCATCAAGCTAAGTCAAATGACCGACCAGCATAAGAAGATACTTCGGGTATCTGTTGAGAATGATACCAAAGGAACAAACTGAACATTTCCATATCCATACAAGTCTGAGGAAAGTCTGCAGGCTGCAGAAGACAGTCCTACAAGATCTTTCCACTTCAGGATAAATCAGATGCAATCTTCCAAGTACAGACAACTGTCTAACAGACAGTCACCATATTGAGTAAAAGACAAACCTAGCAGGTTTGTCTTACACACTAGAAGAACAGACTGCCAAGTCTGTAAAGTTGACCGCCAGGTCTGAATCACTGAACCTCTGCTCAGCCAATCAAACTCAAGGAAGTGAAATATGACCGTTGGCATATTTCACCTATAAAAGGAGCAGCTGAAGAAGAGTAAATGTGGAACAAAAGAATTTTCAAGGGGACACAGTGAACAATTAATTTACAAGTGATAAGAGTGTGTTCTCTCTCTAGAAAAGCTTAAGTGCTAAGTTAAAGTGTGTATTTACATTTTCGGTGTAAATTGTACGGGTGTTATCGAGCAGGAAATAAGTCTCGATCGGATTGTATATGTATTCCTTAGTGAATATCCTTCTCGCGGTTTCGAGAGGAAGGGGTGACGTAGGAGTTTTATCTCCGAACATCCATAAAAACCTATCTTGTTATCTACTTTCTGCTGGTTCTACATTCTAACCGACCTGTACTAACCTACATACACTGCTTTAACCGACTCTACACCACCTAAACCGAATCACCAAGTTATAAAACCGACCTAGCAACTTCCAAACTTGTCTTATCCAAAAACCGGTTCTGCCTATTTCCTAAGTGTGCTGCTTCAACCTGAAACAAACCTCTTCCGCGCTTGAACCTGGTTCAAGGGTTTGTGACAGTTTGTGTAGTATTGAAACCCCGGTATTAATCTCTAACCGGATTAATCACCACCCTTTGAGTCAGACTCGCTAACCGGCCCAACCCCAGTCCTCCAGCGGCGACCTAGATCCTAACAATAAGTTGCATTATTTTGTTAAAACATCAAAGTTTTGACTATTGTAACCACCTAAAATGTCTCATATCTTAGAACATGACTTTTTAAGGCGCACATGACAATATGAGTCCTAGAGCCGTTTGTTGGTTCGACAAATTAAATTTTGGTTTATGCGTCTGTGATTCCTGAACATCCTATAACTTAGCACGTGGAAATATAGGACTAGAGCAACACAATAAAAATCAACCTCGTTTTGCGTACCAAGCATCGTTTTAAATAAAATATTATTTTAAAAGATTTTGATAATACTTGGCAACTTTTAAAAATAATCGTATACAAACGATTAATTTTTGTTCAAATTTTAATAATTTAGGGATTTTTTTTATCGAATGACAATAAACGCAATTTAAATTAACCTAACAAGATTAATTTAAGAAAATATTATTTATTTGAAAAGATAGAGTCGCCAATTGATTGTATGAAAATCAATAAAAAAAATGGTGTACGTATAAAAATGTATTTTACACTAGTGTTTTATTTGGTTTGAAGTTTGGTGATACTCGAGAAAGGGCTTTCGCTTTATGTCCTCCATACCCATTTGAAAACTGTCACTACATTATAAACTTTATTTTTTTAGAAAAAAATGGTTGTATCACGTTTGAGAGCTTAACCAATTATTCTTCGGGTCTTAATCATGTGTCTAAGTTTTAGCATTATTTAAATTGTCGACTGGAGAATTTCTTCAGGTATTTTCCTCCCTGGTTGTCATCAGCAACATGTACCAGCATTTGAATATTGTTATTACAATATTTTAAATAACGCTATAACATATGCATTCCTAAAATAAAAAGAATAATTGGTTAAAATAAAATGTTATAAAACTGATTTTTAAAAGCAAATTTATAAAGTAGAGACTGTTTTTTAAAACAGGTACGGATGATGAAGCGTGAAAGATCTTTCCCGGGTATCACAAAACTACAAACTAAGAGAAACTATGTCTAACACGTTTGTACACGTATGCCATTTTTATTAATTTTCAAAAATTAATTGGCGACTTTATTTTCGAATAAATAAATTATTTTTTAATGTAAACAACGAATTTGTAAAAAATTCAAATTATCATTTGATTAACGCAAATCCCTCTATTATTCAAATTTGAACAAAGTTTAATTATTTTCATAATTAATTTTAAAAGATATAAGGAATTATTTAACTCTTTTAAAATAATCTTTGATTTTAAAAAGATTTCTAACATGCAAATCGTTCTTGAAATTCTCGAACCTCGAGTTTTCCGTGAAAACCAAAACTTAAAGGTTTTTTTAGGGGGTTACAACTATTTTTTCTTGAGAATATCTATATCAACATATATGAGCTTATAAAATTAAGCTTTGAAAAAAACAATGGTATTAATAATTAACATTTATATGTATATAATAAAGATTTATCTTTATTAGTCGATTCTTTTTTCATTCAGATGAACAACTTTAACTTGTCAAAATAAGTCATCATATGTTGTACAATATCTCAGCTCGTATTTCTGTAAAACAAAGAAAAATATTTTCGACTATGCAAGATATTATATAGCTTAGTACACTATAACTATTTTATGATTGTAAGTATTTTGTCTTTAAATAAACAAAAACATATAAGAGAAAAATGTTACAAATATATCAAATAAAGTACAATGTACAAAGAACAAAATCACTAGAATAGAATGTTGATTCGAGGCATGTGTTAGACACATTTTCCTTAAAAATAATTTCAATATCTCTCGTTTGTGCTGGAATTTATCGAAGATAACTGTCTTCTAGACTACAATGAATCTATTATTGATTTTGTACTAGAATAACTACGCAGCGAACTTGACCAACGTAAATGAACTATCACCGAGTTTCAGTGGGAAATATTGAGTGAAGAACTCAAAGAGCACTAATAAAATAATGAAAGAACTCTTAGAATTTTAGAGTGAGAAATGATAAGATAATGTGTTGATAGAATTTAAAGTGAAGGGATATATATAGCTGGAAATTAAACTTTAAAACCGTTCATCAATTTTTTAATCCAACGTCTACTAATTCATCATCCAACGACTGACATTTCTTTTCTCTTTATTTTTTATCTTCACATAGTTTCAACTGATGCTAGCAATAATTATCATTAACAATTGATAAAATCAATAAACTCATAATTGTTATTATGATAATCAACAATATTTAATGTTTTCATTTGAAATAAATTTAACCTTAATTCAGATTTGAATTTGATGTGAATTTAGTTTGGATTAAATTTTACTATTAATTCACATATGAATTTGATGTTAAAATTTTTCAGACCATTATACAAAACTAGCCTGAATCTCGTGCATTTGTATGGATAAGAATATATAAAAAAAATAGTATTTATCTATAAATATTTTAGATAAAATTAATATTATTCAAATCTAATTAATTTAAAATTGGTTTTAGTTTGTAAAAATTAAGTTTAATATTAAACTTAATGCTAATATATATTTTATCCCACCTGCGCCCACTTAATCCATCAATTGACCATTATTTTGTGACACACACTTTTTCATATACCTTTTTTATCCCTTCGGCAGAACCACTCACCAATCTTATTCGACCTTAATTGATGACACATCTCTTATCTCTCGTCAAACTCAACCATTAACCCCCCAATTGACCATCATCTTGTGACTCACACTTTTTTATATGCCTCTTTATCTCATCGCCAACCATCCACTAATCTAATCTTGTAACTCACACTTTTTCATATGTCTTTTTATCTTTCGATAAATCACTCACCAATCTTAGTCAATCTCTCTTTTACTCTCACTTCAACAAATCAACAACCAATTTCAATTGATCACAGACCTCTTATCCAATGTCAAACCAACCACTAACCACCACCCACCCTTCATCTCGTGACCTCAAACTTTCAAATACTCATCAAATCAACCACTAATTCTGACATCACCAATCTTATTCGACCTTAATTGATGACACATCTCTTATCTCTCATCAAACTCAACCACTAACTCCCCAATTGACCCTCATCTTGTGACTCACACATTTTCATATGCCTCTTTATCTCCTTAACAAACTACCCATTAATCTAATCTTGTAACTCACACTTTTTCATATTCCTCTTTATCTATCGACAAACCACTCACCAATTTTAGTCGACCTCTATTTTACTCCCACTTCAAAAATCAAAAATCAATATCAATTAATCACATACCTCTTATCCAATATCAAACCAACCACTAACCACCACTCGACCTTCATCTCGTGATCTCACACTTTCAAATGTTTGTAAAATTAACCACTAATTCCGACCTCACACCCAATAAACCACCCACCACCCGACCTCCATCTCGTGACCTCACACTTTGAAATGTTCGTCAAAACCAACAACTAATTTCGATCTCATACTCGAAAAAACACCCACCATCCAACCTACATCTCGCGACCTCACACTTTCAAATGTTCGCCAAACTAACCACTAATTTTGACCTCACACTCGACAAACCGCCCTCCATCCGACCTCCATATTGTGACCTCATACATTCAAATGCTTGTCAAACCAACCACTAATTCCAACCTCACACTCGATAGACCAGCCACCACCCAACCTCCATCTCGTGACCTTACGCTTTTAAATGTTCGTCAAACCAACAACTAATTCTTACATCATACTCAACAAACCATCTACCACCCAATCTCCATCTCGTGACCTTACACTTTCAAATGCTCGTCAAAACAACCATTCATAATGACCACACACTTCCTGATGCCTCGTATCATTTGTTTAAAATTTTAGGATTCGAACCCTAGTCTTAAGACTAAAATGTGAACACTTTAACCGCTAGACCACTTAATATTGTTAAAATATTTTTATTATTTTGTGTATATATATTTTGTATTTAATATTTATTAATTTTTATATTAATTAAATTTTTTTATAATAATAAAGAAAATAATATATATATAATGAGAGAAAAAATGTATAATAAAAGATAAAATATATTTATATAAAAATTAATGATGAAAAATAATATAATATATATAAATATAAGGTAATTACATTTAATATATTTTTTATTATATATATAAATTATTGATAAAAAAATATTTTATATATATATATAAGATGGGAGAAAAGAGGTATAATAAAAGATAAAATATATTTATATAAAATTAATAATGAAATATAATACAATATAATATATTAATATATATATATATATAATATAACTACAAATAAAAACTATATTGATAAAATATATTTATAGTTAAAAATATTATATATATATATATATCTTTTATATATATATATATATATATATATATATATATATATATATATATATATATATATATATATATATAATAGAAGATAAAATATATTTATACAAAATTAATGATGACATAAATATATATATATATATATATATATATATTATATTATATTATATTATATTATTATATTATATTATATTATATTATATTATTAATGTGAATATATATGTATATAATAATTAATGAAAGAAAAAATAATTAGAAAAGTTAAAAAATATATAATAAAATATATTTATAATTAAGAACGTATTCTTTAAATTTTAAATTCTCATGGATTAACTTTAACAACTAGATTACTTGAAATTTTTGAAAATTTTATTGTTTTATGTCTATATATTTTATTTAGAGAGAGAAAATAATTATTAAAAAGGAATAATTGATAATTTGAAATATTGTGGTACTTTAAACAATCAATTTATATATATATTATAATTATATTACTATACTAATATATGATATATAGTTGAGTATTCAAAATCATAAAAATAAATTTTAATTTCCAAGATTTAAAACAATATTTTTTCATTTTTGAGGACCTATAAATCATGAAAATAAAAAATTATCAGCAAAAAATTATAACTCAACCATTACTAAACTAGTTAAAAATAAGTTTTATTGAAAATAACATTTAAGAATATTTTACCTATACTAGTTTGCTACTTATTCAAATAAAATAAATCAGATAGGGGATTGATTGGCAGTTTGTAAAACAAAGACAAGGGAGTGATAATTTGACCTATCAACAAGAAAGAACAAATACATATAATAACTCTTACACGACAACTTTTTTAAAAACTTATTAGGCATTAAACAAATAAAACATATCATAGATAAACAAAATATATATATATATATATATATATATATATATATATATATATATATATAATAACTTTTAATATAAAATGATGGAGTTGTAAAAAAATATGTTCATTTGATATTTATTTCCTAATTTATTTCTTAATTATATATATATATATATATATATATATATATATATATATATATATATTTCTCTCACATAATTTCTCCTTTTTAACTACTATTTTTTTATATTAATGTAAAATTAATAATTTTTATAAATACAATTTTTATTATATTATATTGTATTAAAATAATAAATATTTATTATAAATGTTAAAATTATAAAGATATAAACTTAAATAATTAATAATATAAAAACTTATATTTAACTTTATCATACAAAAATTAATAAATTTAATTATATTAACTTAAAATAGTAGAGGTGTATAACACACTTTCTTCATAATCATCCATATCATTATATTATTTTTCTTTCCTAATTTATTTATCTTAATTATTTTTTCTCTCTCTTACAATATATATTTCTCTCCCTAATATATATAAATGTATATATATTTTCTCTTAATATATATATATATATATATATATTTAATATATATATATATATATATATATATATTTAATATATATATATATATATATATTTCTATGTTAATTTTATATTTTTAATTAATTTTGTTCTTATATAAATGTAAGAATTAATAATTTTATGAATGCAATTTTCGTTATTTTGTATTCAAATAATAAATATTTATTATATATTTTAAAAATATAAATACTTATATTTAAACAATTAATAATATAAAATTTATATTTAATCATAACCATACAAAAACTAATAATAAATTATAAGAATAAAAAATAAAATTAATTATATTAATTTCTAATCTATATATATAATAACTCATAATTTAAAATGGTAGAGATGTGCAACAAACTATTTCCACAATTATTCATATTATTATGTAATTCTCTCTCCTAATTTATTTATTTTAATTATATTTTTTCTCTCGGAAATATATATATATATATATTCAAAATCATTTATACGTAATTTCTCTTTCCTAATTTATTTATCTTAATTATTTTTTTTCTCATAATATATATATATATATATATATATATATATATATATATATTTCTCTCTAAATTTCTTTTTTTTAATTAATTTCTTTTTTTCTTACCAATGTAAGAATTTATAATTTTTATAAGTATTATTTTCATTATATCGTATTAAAATAATAAATATTTATTATATATTTTAAAAATCTAAATATATTTATTTAAATAATTAATAATATAAAAAATTATAGTTAACCTTAATCATACAAAATAATAAATTTTAAAAATAAAAAATAAATTTAATTATATTAACTTCTAATTAATATATATATATATATATATAATAAGTTTTAATTTAAAACAGTTTAATCTTTTCACAATCATTCACATCATTAATTTTAATTAGAAGGTAAAGTGAAAATCCACATCATTATGTAATTTCTCTTTCATAATTTATTTATTCTAATTATAATTTATATATATATATATATTCACATCATTAATTTTAATTAAAAGGTAAAGTTCATTATGTAATTTCTCTTTCATAATTTATTTATTCTAATTATAATTTATATATGTGAAGATGGAGAGAATGATGTGACGTTTGATTGAAAAAAAAATAACAAAATTTCTCTTTCTTCTCTCTTTTTCTTTTATCATTTTTCCAATAGTGATGTAGTGACACATCATTCCCTCCCTCAAATTTCCTCCCTTATCCTTTCTAATATATATATATATATATTTCATTTTATGTTAATATTTTTAATATTTAATTTATTATGTTATATATATATATATATATATATAAAATCTTAATTTAAAATGTTGAAAATGTACAATTTTATTCGGTCTACAATTTATTATTTTTCTAATTTATTTATCATAATTATTTTTCTCTTTCCTAATATATATATTTTTCTCTCCTTTTATATATATATATATATATTTATATATATTTATATATATATATATATTTATATATATTTATATATATATATATATATTTTCTCTTAATTTATCCTTTTTTAATTATTTTTTTTCTAATGTAAGATTTAATAATTTTTATGAATACAATTTTTATTATATTGTATTAAAATAATAAATATTTATTATATATTTAAAAACTAATAAATAAATATATTTTAATAATTTATAATATAAAAGGTTATATTTAACTTTTCTTAAAAATTATTTTAATTATATTAACTTCTAATTTATATATATAATAGCTCTTAATTTAAAATAGTGAAAGTGTATAACAAACTTTTTTTCTACAATCATCTTCATCTTTATCATTATATAATTTATATTTCATTTTATGTTAATATTTTTAATATTTAATTTATTATGTTATATATATATATATATATAAAATCTTAATTTAAAATGGTGAATATGTACAATTTTACTCGGTCTACAATATATTATTTTTTCTAATTTATTTATCATAATTATTTTTTCTCTTTCCTAATATATATATTTTTCTCTCCTTTTATATATATATATATATATATATATATATATATATATATATATATATATATATATATATATATATATTTTCTCTTAATTCATCCTTTTTAATTATTTTTTTTTCTAATGTAAGATTTAATAATTTTTATGAATACAATTTTTATTATATTATATTAAAATAATAAATATTTATTATATATTTAAAAACTAATAAATAAATATATTTTAATAATTTATAATATAAAAGGTTATATTTAACTTTAGCCATATAAAATTAATAAATTTTAAGAATAAAAAATTATTTTAATTATATTAACTTCTAATTTATATATATAATAGCTCTTAATTTAAAATAGTGAGAGTGTATAACAAATTTTTTCTACAATCATCTTCATCTTTATCATTATATAATTTATATTTTATTTTATATATATATTTATCTTAATTTATTATTTTTAATTATTTTTTTCTAATAACAATGTAAGAATTAATATTTTTTATAAATAAAATTTTATTAATTCTTATATATTAAAATAATAAATATTTATTTTATATTTAAATAATATAAATATATATTTAAATAATTAACAATATAAAAGTTATATTTAACTTTAACCATAAAAAGATTAATAAATTTTAAGAATAAAAAATTATTTTAATTAATTAATTATTAATTTATTGATTAACATTAACATGCGAAAAATTAATAAATTTTATAAATACAATTTTAATTATATTATATTAAAATATTAAAGATTTATTATATATATATATATATATATATATATATATATATATATATATATATATATATAATAACTCCCACAATCATTAACATCATTATATAATTTCTATTTCCTAATTTATTTATCATAATTATTTTTTTTCTCTTCTAATTTATATTTTTCTCTCCTTTTATATATATATATATATATATATATATATATATATATATATATATTTCTGTTAGATAAAATTAGACCAGTTAACAGAACTTAACACAATTAAACCTCCCATACAGGAACAAAGAACCGGACCGGTCAAAGTAATCAACCGGACTAAGAAGTTCTACCAGTCAAGTTATCAAATCGACCAGAAACATGTTCGCACAAAAGAAGGCAAGATCGGCCAAAACTAAAGGCCGGAAACACCAGATAGTCAGTCATTAACCAACCAGAAGCCATCCGATTAAGACAAATAACCGACCAGCATAAGAAGATATTTCGGGTATCTGTTGAGAATGATACCAAAGGAACAGACTGAACATTGCCATATTCATACAAGTCTGAGGATAGTCTGCAGGCTGCAGAAGACCGTCCTACAAGATCTTTCCACTTCAGAATAAATCAGAAAGACAATCTTCCAAGTACAGACAACTGTCTAACCGACAATCACCATATTGAGTAAAAGACAAACCTAGCCGGTTTGTCCTACATACTGGAAGAACAGACCGCCAGGTCTGAAATGTTGACCGCCAGGTCTGAAATGTTGACCGCCAGGTCTGAATCACTGAATCTCTGCTCAGCCAATCAAATTCAAGGAAGTGAAATATGACCGTTGGCATATTTCACCTATAAAAGGAGCAGCTGAAGAAGAGTAAATGCGGGACACAGTGAACATTTAATCTACAAGTGAAAAGAGTGTGTTTTATCTCTAGAAAGCATAAGTGCTAAGTTGAAGTGTAATTTTTACAATGTCGGTTAAAATTATACTGGTGTTATCGAGCAGGAAATAAGTCTCGATCGGATTGTGTTTGTATTCAAAAGTGAATATCCTTCTCACGGTTTCGAGAGGAAGGGGTGACGTAGGAGTTTTATCTCCGAACATCCATAAAAACCTGTCTTGTTATTTACTTTCTGCCAGTTCTACTTTATAACCGAGCTATACTAACCTACCTACATCGCTTTGACCGACTCTACACTACTTAAACTGAACCATTAAGTTACAAAACCGACTCAACAACTTCCAAACTTATCCTATCCAAAAACCCGTTCCGTCTATTTCCTAAGCGTGCTGCTTCAACCTGAAACAAACCTCTTCCGCGCTTGAACCTGGTTCAAGGGTTTGTGACAGTTTGTGTAGTATTGAAACCTCGGTGTTAATTTCTAACCGGATTAATCACCACCCTTTGAGTGAGAGGCGCTAACCGGCCCAACCCCGGTCCTCCAGCCGCGACCTAGATCCTAACAATTGGTATCAGAGCAGTTAGTTTCAATACTCAAGCAAGCATGTCGTTCGATAGACCCCCTATGCTAGAAGGTGATGACTTTGCCAACTGGAAGGCACGCATGCACCTACACTTAATCACCATGGATGACGAAATGCAGTTCATTCTAGGCGAAGGACAGGAAGGATTGGACAACTGAAGATAGGAGAAGAAACAACCTGGATAACCATAACAGAAACCGGATTTCCAACGGTGTGGACAGAAACACGTACTGCAAAATCAGAGACTGCAAAACCGCAAGGGAAACATGGGAAACCGTTATTCAGATCCATGAGGGTAATGAAAGAACCAAGGAAAACAAGGTAATGGTAGCTACTTAGAAGTTTGAAAGCATCAAGATAAAACCGGGAGAAACAATGAGAGAATATAGTGACCGGTTCACAGGTGTGTTAGATGAGCTAGCAACCCTTGGCAAGAGGTATGACAACAAGGAGGTCATCATGAAAGCATTAAGATCTCTTCCAAGTGCATGGGACATAAAGACAATGGTGATGAGGGAATCAAACTGCTTAAGCAAGATGAAATTACACGATGTATTTGAAGATCTTAAGGCGTATGAGTTTGAAATGAGATATAGGACTGAACAAGAAGTCTTAGCATCAACCTCAACTAGAGCATTGATCACATCCACAGAACCGGTTCTACCTGCACCGATCAGAACCGCTGAACAGTTCACTGAGGATGCTATGGCAATGCTTGCACAGAAATTTGGGAGATTCATGAAGAGAAGTCAACCGACAAACAACTACACCTACGGTGATAAATCAAACGTAAGGTGTTATAACTGCAACTATTTGAGACATTTCAAGTGGGAATGCAGAAAACCGAGGAGGGATGATCGGAAACCGGACAATCAAAATAACCGAAACAACTATCAACAAACCGGTGAAGGGATTGAGGTTCAGAAAACACTGATAGCCGATGATGGAGGAAGCTTATGGGCTCACAGTGACAGTGATGATGAACTCACATGCCTCATGGCAAATGAGGAACAGGTATTTGACTCTCCTTGTGAAGAATTTACTAAAGATGAGTTATATAATGCATTGAATGACATGGTAGCAGAGTATAAGAACCTACTAGCTCTATTACCTAAGCAACCTAACTTTAGAGCAGACCTCATAGTACCCATCTTGACCGAACCAGAGATCATACAACCTGATGAAACCCCTATATTAGAAACCGAGTCAGCACCTGAACCATCACCTAAGACCGAACAACCTAATGAGCCAGTTCGAGAATTGACTGAGGAGGAAAATGCCCGAGTCCATTATAAAATGGCCGCATATAAAAGATCCAGTGACATGGTGAGCAAGATGTGTAGTTATAAAAGACACCATTTTTGCATGTTTGGCCTAGGATACAAAAAGGATAGATCCAAAGACCAAAAACTCGTAGACAAAGTAAGACTCTCAAAGAATGACCTACCTTTTATTAGTTTTGTTAGAAGTTCCTTAACCACTGAAGAGGAATTGACTGCCTATTATACGGAAGAAAAACTAACCTATGTAGGTCCAACTAACTCTGAGAAGTGGCTTGACTCTGAAAAAAGAAAAGCCAACCTGCTCAAAAATAGGAGAGCAAATTCACAACCGCATAGGACAAACCAAAGATCACCCCCACACAAGGCCTTCTTAGGAAAGCCGAAAGACCCAAAACCGAGTGCCAAAAGGACGGTTAAAACCTTAGCAAGGAAAGCTGTCCGCTTTGTCAAGGTCTGGGTACCCAAGGGACTAATTGCATGTGGACTCAAGTAAATGTGGGTACCAAATAGTTGTAAATATGTACATTTTGCAGAATATAAAGAAACGGCTAGGAAACTCTGAATGGTACTTGGACAGTGGTTGCTCTAGGCACATGACCGGAAACAACAACCTTTTAACCGACATCAGAATAGAAACCGGTGCATTAATCACCTTCGGTGACAACTCAAAAGGTAGAACTGTGGACAAGGGTAAGATTGTCCATGGTAACTTAACAATTGATAATGTACTCTTAGTTGAAAACCTACGTTTTAATCTGCTAAGTATTAGTCAAATGTGTGATGCTGGATACACTACAGAATTTCTTAAACATGCATGCTTAGTTAAGAATTCTCAAGGTACCATACTACTAACCGGAAATAGGCTATGAAATATTTACAAGGTAGACTGGAAAACTAAAGTAGAATATCCTGTATGCATGATAGCTAAAACCGATCAAACCTGGATGTGGCATAAAAGACTAAATCACTTAAACATGAAAACCTTAAACTATATTCGCGGTAAAAAGTTAGTCGAAGGAATTCCTGACATAGTGTTTAATAAGGATAAGGTTTGTTCAGCATGTCAAATGGGTAAACAAACTAGGTCAACCTTTAAGAGTAAAGAACACATTCAATCTAACCGATGCTTAGATCTTCTTCACATGGATTTATTTGGACCGAATCAGGTCATTAGCCTAGGAGGAATTCTTTACACTATGGTAGTCATTGATGATTATTCTAGGTATACATGGGTAATATTCTTACCATCCAAATGTGAAACCGCATCAAACTTGATCACACTACTTAAATGCTTGCAAAATGAGAAATCAACACGCATCAATAGCATTAGAAGTGATAGAGGAACCGAATTTATAAACAGCACTTTAACCGCATTTCTTGATGAACCCGGTATTAGACACGAGTTGTCTAGTGCTAGGACTCCTCAACAAAATGGCCTGGCCGAGAGAAGAAACCGAACTCTCAAGAAAGTCGCACGGTCCATGATTGCCGATTCGGGTATTGCTCAGAAATTCTGGGCTGAGGCTATCAATACTGCATGCTACACACAAAACCGGTCTTTAATCAACAAGTTTCACAACAAAACACCTTATGAGGTTTATTTTAACAGGGTTCCCAACCTTAAGTACCTTAACATTTTTGGTTGTAAATGCTACATTCATATAAATGGTAAAACCTATCTATCTACTTTTGATGCAAAAACCGATACTGGAATCATGTTAGGTTACTCAGCAGTGAGTAAGGCATATATAGTGTATAATAACAGAACTTCAACCGTGGAGGAATCACTTCATATTGTTTTTGATGAATCGGTTGAAAGCAACACTGCATCATGCTTTGATCTACACAACAGATTAGAAAATAACAATATCCATTCTGATGGTGAAGTTGAAATTCCGGTTTTCAGACAGTTTGTCCATGACCAAATGGGTAATGATGAAACCCAGCCGGATCAAGTTGTCCCACGACAGGAAGCTGACACTTCGGTCCAAACCGAGGAAATCGGTCGGTCTGACATCCCTGTTTAGCCTACTGATATGTTTAGCCTTGATCAAATAAACGGTAACTTGGTAGATACCCCTAAACCGAATTTCAAAAGGAACACCAAGCATCCTCCTGAGAAAATTATAGGTGACCCTTCAGAACCTATTCGAACTAGGCGTCAAATTCTGGAGGAATACTTCAATTCCGCATTTATATCCCAGATTGAGCCGAAAAGAGTGGATGAAGCACTGTCAGATCCGGATTAGATCTTGGGAATGCAAGAAGAGTTAAACCAGTTTGAGAAAAAGGAACACATATTACTTGTTCAAATATATGTTGATGATATTATATTCGGTTCAACCGATCCAAAATTATGTGATAAATTTTCAAAAATGATGATTGACAAATTTCAAATGAGTATGATGGGAAAATTGAGTTTCTTCTTAGGTCTTCAGGTCAAGCAGATTGAAACCGGAACTTTCATAAGCCAGCCAAAATACACAGCCGAACTGTTGAAGAAATTCTGAATGGACACATGTGCCGAGGCGGCTACTCCGATGATCTCATCTATGAAGTTAGATAAAGACGAGGACGGTCAAGTAGTAGACATAACAGCATATCGAGGAATCATCGGTTCACTACTTTACCTAACAGCCAGTCGACCGGATATCTTGTTCGTGGTCAGAGTATGCAGGAGATTTCAAGCCAATCCAAACCAATCACATTATACCACGGCTAAAAAAATTCTAAAATATCTGAAAGGATCTCAAGATGTGGGCCTATGGTACCTAAAAGACTTCAGCTTTAATCTAATAAGTTATTCTAATGCAGACTATGCAGACTGCAAAATCGATCGAAAGAACACAAGTGGGACTTGTCAGTTTCTAGGAGACCGGCTGGTCTCATGGTACAGCAAAAATCAAACTTCAGTTGCAACTTCAACCGTAGAGGCAGAGTACTTAGCAGCCGGAAGCTGCTTTGCACAACTTCTTTGGATCTAACAACAACTCAAGGATTTCGGTGTAACTGCCGAAGAATCTCCAATTTTCTGTGACAACACAAGCGCAATAGCAATAACATACAATCCGGTGTTGCACTCAAGAACTAAACACATTGGCATAAGACATCATTTCATCCGGGAGCATGTGTAGAAAAAAACACATCTGGGTGGAGTATGTCTCAACCGAACAGTAAGTGGCAGATATCTTCACCAAACCGCTACAGGAATCTAAATTCTCTTACTTTAGAAATATCTTAGGACTTACTGATAGTAAACAACTTATGTCATAAAACATCATTGCATGCCTTCAAACATACATCATCATGAAAAACCGGGGCATGAGCTTAGGGAGAAGCTCGCGCTTCTCAAGCCGTGCCTCAATAGGAAGTTAAACACTTAGGGATGCTAACTGGAAAGATGTCTCCGGTTATGCCTGACAAACTCACACTACCAAATCACATGTATCTATATCGAGTAGTTCAAATGATTTGGTAAAATAGATAGTTTACTCCAAAGATGAATAAATGTCGATCTGTTTCGACATTTCTTCACACCGGAATAAGCTATCTCGATAAAACCAGTCATGGAAAACCAACCAATAAAATGCATCATGATTTCGATAAACTGATGTTTTCTGGCTAACTTGGGACTGCTGGCCGCGTTTCTATGCATACCTTGAAAATGGAACCTATAAATCATAAAACAGTCTACCATCATCAAGATAGGAAGCCTAACATTTTCTCCATATATTTATTGTAATCATGAAAATCTTTAGCCATCATTACAACTGCATTATAACTAAACATTGTACATTTAAACAAGTTAACCTTACACTAATTACTTTATGACATCATTAAGCATGCCCACATCCCTAACTTAGCCGAACCCTTGTCTATTTAAATAACCCCTCACTTCTCAAACATTTCACAAGAACATTATCGACAAAAATACTTAAGCAAAGACTATCTAAAAGAACATGAACACTTCTCCTCTCTTTAAGAATATTCTTCTAGTCGACTTCGACTCAATATATCAATATGAGGAGTATGGCATTAATGAGTTGTTTCTTGCCCTTGAAAGAACCAGGCTAAGAAAATTCTTGGAAAATCGTTTCATCATCGACTACTTGGTAGTCGATGAATTCTTTGAGACTACTAAGGAAGTGCACCGGGACATCATCCTGGCGCAAGTCTATAGCCAAACTTTCCTATTTAGCGAGACAGATTTCGCTGAATACTGCGGTTTACTAACTAAAGGGGTAACCGACCTTACATACTCTCTAGTGACCATTGAAGAAATGTGTCACTAATTATCAGGCTCTAACATTCCGGTCAAAACCTAGGTTTCTAAAAGTCACATTTCTCACAAGTACCAGATTCTTAGCGAGATTCTGGGAAAATTAGTTCTAGGTAGGGAGAAGAGCTACTACTACACCCAGAAAGTCTTTGAGATGATGATTGCCATCACAGTTGGCACCCCGGTGAACTGGTCCTGGATCATCTTCAGCAATCTGAAGAGAATGATCACTATCAACAAAACCGACTATGCTCCTCATCTGAGCGGTTTTTGCGCTAGTCTTAACATCCACTTCGGCCCATGTGTCACTCTCCATCCGAAGCACGTACTAACCAAGGAGAGAGTTCAAGAGATGATCGACATATGAGACAATGCAACGACTAAGAAGACCTCAACCGTTGGGTCATCCAACGTTTAATCCTTTCTTGTCTTTTCTCTTAACCAAACCATGACATTTAATTTTCTCACTTTACCAAACCGGTAATTTTGTTGTACTATCGGTTTGGTACACGCTTAATGAAAATCATTTCCTTCCTCTTTTAGCCAAATCTTGAGTCAATAAAAACATTAATACTCTGAAATATCCTACACCAAATAATCTCAAATCATTCTTGGTAAACAGACATATTTATTTCCCAAAAGGCGTGCATAGTCCGGATAGACTAGTCAGTCTACATCGCACCTTTCCAAACAGGTCATTCTCTTGAAAAGGCATCAAGCATTTATTTACAATACATAAACGGTCAGATTTTTCAAAATATTCTCATTAAATGCCTCCTAACCGCCCGCACTATATAATGACATCATTCCTCTTCAACCAAATCACATTTTCAAAGCATCTATCTCTCTCTATACTTTGAACTCTCACTTCTATATCACAACTCTCTTTCTGTCCTTCAAAATGAATGTTGAAATCCGAAACTCCATCATCGTCGATTTCGAAACAGCCCTTGAGAACAGACTCAGCATTGTCTTAATCGAACCTCTGATCCAATCCGGTCTTCAAACATTCCTTGAAGGATCGGACACCATCCTCGAAGAGGAGGTGCACGAATTATTCAATAACGCACAAGTGAGGGATGATGGCAGCATCACCACTTACATTGATTGTGAGTTCTATCGGCTCACTGAAGAGTCTTTTGCAGAACTGTTCAACCTTCCAACCGAAGGGTTCTATGATTTTCCTTCCCCTTCGGTTGAAGCAAACGAGCGTTATGCGCACATTCTCTCCGGTAGCAGGCACAAGGTTGGATGTTACGGCCTGAAATATGAACTGGCCCCCCACTTCCAAGTCCTCCAGGACTGGATCCAGCGATCAATCCTAGGTCGAATGACGAATCAAAATTACTCTCGGGAAGTGAGTGATATCATGATCGCCATAATAAGCCTCTCACCCATAAACTGGGCCACTCTCATTTTCAACAGCCTAAAGGGACATATCACGACTCGCAGGAGAAGAATCAGATTCGCTCCTCAAATCACCCGGTTCATTCGTTTGGTCATTCCAAATCTCGGACCCGGAATCCCGATAGGACCAGTAAGCACGCTGACCAACGATATGCTGAAAAACTGGATTGCAAGAATCGAAAGCTGGACCGGCCACACCATGGAGGATTGGGACTTGAAGATAACTGAGATGAATCTTCGCGAATGATAAAATTTCTCTTCTTTCGATTCATTCACGGTCATATCGGTCATTCTGTTGTACGACCAGGTGACCATCTATTTTATCATCACTTTCGGCTTAATATATAATATTTTCAATCTTTCTAATCTTCCGGCTTACCACAAACTTTCCGAACTAACATAATCTTCCGGCTTAACACAAAACTTCAGGCTCACCATAATCTTCCGGCTCAACATAAAATTTCGATTAAACATAAAAGCTTCTGTTAACCAAAGCTTCGACTCAACATATTATCTTCTGGCTTAACATAAAGTTCTGGCTCACCATCTCTTTTCAGTCCAAAAAAAAAACTCGGCTAAAAACTTTAAAATCAACCGCCAACAGTTTCCGCCACTAGGTTACCGCTCAAATTTACCACCCTCAATTTACCGCCAACAGTTACCGCAGTAACTTTTGGAGGGATGTTTTGGCGCCAAAAACTCGGAACGACGTGACGGTTCATCTTCTTAACCGTCAAGAAACCGCTCCCTATATAAACTAGAAGTTGAATCACTCTTCATCATACGCTCTCTCTCTCTAAAATCTCTCAACGAATTCTTGCATCTTATTGTCTCAGGATGATGTTAATGAGTTCTTCGAGAATGCAAGTCTACAGAAAAGGAAAATTACGTCGACTGTTTGTGGCGTAGAATTCGGACTTACGGAGGAAATATTTGCCAAACCTCTTCAACTACCCTCTGATGGTCGCGACTACAGAACAAGGATTTCTGGAGAAGACTCTAAAGTGGTTCAACAGGTACTCTCTCATAACCCGGCTGACCTAGTAGAGAAAACCGGAAAGAAGGGCAAACTCAAACCGGAGTTTAGATGGCTCTTGGACATTGTATCAAAATCTCTCCAAGGCAAAGGTGACAACTTCCACAACTTAACTCGGTTGAAGTTCGAAATGATGGATGGGATAGTCTGAGGTGACAAAATTCATTGGGGCTGCGTACTATTTGAGCAATTATGCGATGTGGTTGCTAGGACAAAGGAACGAGTTTTGTCCTATGCTATGCCGATTGGGAAAATCCTTCAACACCTACAAATCTAAATCAGTGAAGGTACTCCTCTATCCTCCTCCAAGATTATGAACGCTGAGAATGTAAGAACCCGGATTGAAAACCCGGTCAAGGAAAGTGTCCCTAGAACCAAGGCTTCTACGGAAGCCGAACCGGCTGTACCGGAAGAAGAAGGCCCCAGAGAAGCCAAGCCGAATGGTAAGGGTAAGTAAAAGGCGACAAAAGAGAAGAAGGGGAGAGTCGTATCTATGGCTAAGAAAACAAAGAAGCCTGCTACGAAGAAAGCGACCATCAAGACCAATGACTCCGAGAAAACTCCATCTCCCGAGGCATCCCCTCGTCCAAACGATCCGTTGATAAACCTTGTTCCTATAAGGGTTGTGATTCCAATTCAGGTATTCTCATCCCCGATCATAGAATCGGAGGGAGCTGGACCGATTCCTTCCTCACGACAAGCCGAATCCTCGGGAAACTGAGTCACACGAGCTCAATCTAAGAAAAATCCGGCTGAAGATGTTAGTGCTCACTCTCTCCCTAATCCCGAACCTAGAGATTTTACTCTTAGAAATGTTAGGGATTCGATAGATTATGTCCGGCCGAGGACTTCGGAAGTAATAGGTGATTTAGTACAAGATGTCAATTGGGCTCCTAAAGACGAGGTGACAAGTAGTCATGGGGTAATCGGTTATGTCGATGAAACTAACTAAGGAAATATTGATCCGACCAAAGAAACGACAAATGTTGAAAAAGATATAGGGGCTGAAATCCCTCCGCTGAAAGAGGGAAATAATGTAGAAAGAGGCTTGTCCGGTCCGGTTGAGGATGCAATTCCCCAAACCAATCCAAATCCGACTCATGTAGAGCCAACTATTTAGAATGATACACCGGAAGGTTCAAATCCGGTGACCGAAGAAGAAGCTCTGCCCAAAAATCCTTTGGTGCAAGGAGGAAGTAATACGAAGAATAGTTCAACTAGTCCGTTTGGGAACGAAACATTCATGTGTCTGGATCCTTAGGACTCGATCATTTCCGAAACTCCACCGGAACAACAACTGCCAGCCTACCAGACAACTGAAGAGCAAACAAGGGATCATGTAAGAAGGATCTTGGGTGTTATGGGGGATCGAGCCCTTGAAATATCCAACATCTTCTATGAGTGGTGGACACTTAGAAGTGAAACCCCTTTCGAACAAATGTTTCTGATAACCATCCAAAATGAAGAATGGACGAAGATAGTTGATGTTGAAAGAACGGTTTTCCAGCTGGCAAAAACAAACAACATCCTTCTAGCCATGAGCCGGAGTAAACTTGTTGAAAGACATGCCAAAGTGTGGGCATTAAAAGAACTTTTGGAAGCGTCCAAAGATATGAATCTAAGTGAAGGGGAAATGAAGGCCCGAGATTCCATTCCGGGAATTATCACGTCCATTGAAGAAGAGATAGCCGAAATGGAAAAAGCAACGTTGGAGGCAAACCGGCAGCATAATATGTTTCCACCGTCGTAAGAGTTATGCCGATTTAAGGCCGGCCAATGCTCTAGATACCCAAATTCTCAGTCGGAACATGTTGAGAAAAATCCTCCAAGCAAAGAGGACGGTCATACGGCTTCCCCCTCCACAAGTAAGTCCATCATTAATTCTGAAAATACCAACCCGATTAATCGGGAAGAACCGGAAATATCCTTGTCGGTCCACTCTCCTCACTCGGTTGTTCCGGTTTCGGAAGCAATAAAATACCTCATCAAGAATACGGTACACGAAGCAATGTCTGACTGGCAAACGATATTTGAGGCAAGGGCTTCCTCGTCGGATAACATAATTGAAAAAGTGGATAACAAGGTTGACAGGGTGGAGAAGCGAGTTGAGAAAGTTGACAACACAACCTCTCAAATGCTTCAGATGCTGCAAATTCTCACCGCTCAAGTTGGAGAGATAGCGGAGGTAAAATCCATGGCAACCGAAGCGCAAATTCGATCACACACTGAAGCGACTAGAATATTCCATGAAGACAAACTTGACAGAGAACAGCGGTTGATTGATTTGGAAGCAAGAGATCGACAGCTAGCCTCCGAATGGGCCGACAAGGAAGCTGAAAAAGATTCTGAAAATGAAAGGGCAAATGCTAGAGCGGCCAATATTATTCAACAAAAACTTATTCTTGACACGGCTCAAGACGATACTACTGCACAGAAACGCCCTCCCCATACAAGGAGTGTAACCAGGGCAAATGTAAAGAGAAAGAAGAAGGATCAAGCAATCGGGCTGTTAACCTTAATCACGGAAACAAACATTGAAACGACTCTGACCCGATCCACTTCTTGTTCCAACGAACCCTTCTATCACCAAGGCTAGCCAAATGGATGATGATATTATTTGAATATGACATAAACTATATGGTACAGAAGTTTATCAAATGAAGTATTGACGCAAACTTCCTCTCTGACCAACCCATCATTGTTGAGTCAAAAGAAAACTCGAATTCTCTGATAAGGAAATTATGAGTATAACATCAGACATATTTAAATTTATGTTTGATGGAACTTCTGGAAATTGGGGTTAAGGAATTATAATTTTTAGTGGACCTGAAAGGGACGTACAACCCAATATCCATAAAACTCGAATATCCTGTCACCAATAACGAGACTAAATAAGAGGCATGCCTTTCAGGTCATAAATTAGCATATGAAAAAGGGGAAACTAAGTTAGAAGTCATTAGTGACTCTAACTTGGTTATATCCCAAGCCAATGACACATGAAAACTGAAAGGGGAAAATTTGAAACCCTACCATGCCCACTTGACCAAACTCATGAACAAATTTGATCGAGTATCATTTGTTCACGCTACAAGAAGCTAAAACTGTTTCGCGGATGCACTAGCTACTTTGTCAGACAAGACTCAAATTCCAGAATGAATTAAAATGAAACCTCTAAAAATACGACAAAAGCAACGACCTTCTTTAGAAAAAGAATCAATAACTTCATGTGAAAATGCTGCTAAACATTGGTACGATACTCTTTAGAAGTATATTGAGTATGGAGAATATTCTTCCCACTTCTGAGCTAAGGAACGATGGGCATTATACCAGTATTCCATCAATTATGCTTGGATTGCCAACATGCTTTACCGCCAATCTTTCGGCGATCAAAACATGATCTGCATAGATAATCCAAAATCCAAGAGGATCATGGAAGAAGTATATGTAGGACATGCGGCCCATATATGAATGGAATGACTTTAGCCAAGAAAATACTCTGTTTAGGATATTATTGGCAAACCACGAACAATAATGTGTGAGCTATGTAAGGAGCTATCATCAATGCCAAATATATGTTAACCCAAAGCATACACCAACCTTGTTCCTTTACAATATGACATCCCATTGGCCCTTTTCTATATGGGACATTAACGTCATTGGGAAAATTTATCCCCATGTGTCAAATGGGTAGAAGTAGATACTCTTCGCCATAGACTACTTCAACAAATGGTTTGAAGCATCCTCCCAAAAGTTCTTGAAATTATTTCAAGTGGAAAAGTTCATCCAAACTAGTATCATCACTAGATATGAAGATCCTCACACCCTAAATTCAGACAATGGTCCACACTTTCAAGAAATATTATTGCAATTTCTCGACGAGTTCAAGATCGAGGATCAAAAATCATCACCCTATAGATCCCAAACTAATGGTGCGGTCAAAGCGGCAAACAAAAACGTGATTATGATCATCAAAAAGATGATCAACACGCATAAAGATTGACATGAGAAGTTTCCATACGCCTTATGAGGATATAGTACAACTGCTCGAACCTCGACAAATGAAATTTCTTACTATGTGGTTTACGTCATGGACATTGTACAACCCATTAAAATCGAGATTTTAACCCTAAGAATACTCTTGGAGAGCCATGTTATTGAAGAAGACTAGCTCAAATCTTTATATGACCAACTAACGTTGATGGAGAACAAGTGGTTAAACGCTTTGTGTAAAACCCAATCCAACCAAAAATGCATGTCAGATACCTTCAACAGAAAGATAAGACCGAGAATCTCAAAGAAGGTGATCTAGTTCTTAAACGAACCTGGGAACTCTTAAACTCTAGGGAAAAGTTTCGACCCCAATGGAAATGACCCTTCATAGTTATGAAAATCATCTTTAGAGGAGTTGTCGGCCTATCTAATATAGTAGGCGAATAGTTCATTGCGCCAAGAAATCTCGATGTGCTTAAAATATATTTTGTATAATATCAAGCTACGCGTAGAATGGTTTAAAGCTCGGCCTTAAAAGAAGCTTATTTCAATAGAATCCAATCCCAAGTTTTGTAATACTTGTAACATAGACAAAGGACACATGTCCGAACTATGGAGACCTAATTCTTCTCAATGTAAAAAACAAAGGAGATAAAATATGTAGGCAACCTCTATGTTTGCGGGTCTGATCTCACATATATAAATAAAATCCCAGTCCATTTTTAAAGAGAAAGAGAAATTTGTTTTGAGAAAGGAAGAAAGCCTTGATCTCATCCTAAAACCGATGTGACAAATTTTAGGAAACAAGTAGGGGCACAAACTAAGAACATCGCTCCCATTCGAGTGATATTCTCATAAATAAAATGAGGATTTTACAATTACCCTGATTTAAGATATATCAGTCATAAGCTTTTTTCCTTTATAAGTGTTTATCCTAAGAGTAACCCTCCATTGTAGGTTTTGAAGAAAAAGAACAGGAATAAACCCCATAAAAGCCAGGCTTAAAGCCCCAAATTGAGAAAGGACACATCATCTTTACTTTTGTAAAAGAGAGAGGTTTGAAATTTGATGCTTTGGGATGAAAAACTTAAAAAAAATGAAAACAACAAAAAGAGAACCAAAATAATCCCTGAAATCTCTAAAACAATTGAAAAATATTTCTATGATGGTTGATGTATTGAAATCACCATTCGTTCTCACTCAGACTCTAGTCATTATTATTACGGTAAGAGCATAATATACCGATTCTACCAGTTATACCCCAAAAATAAAAAATAAAAATGTCATAAGTGGTTTAGGTATTGAAATCACCGTCCGTTGCTCACTTAGACTCTAGTCTTGATTACTACGATAATGAAAAAGATGTACCGATTCTACCAGATATACCCGCGAGTCAACAAAATAAAAAAGATAAAAAATGAAAAATGAAAACCCAAAGCATAAAGTTGATAAACCTCTCCAAAAATGTTTAGGATGAGTGGACTTTCAAGAAATGTGGTTCAGGGCCGAAAAACCAAAAAATAAGTTGCATTATTTTGTTAAAACATCAAAGTTTTGACTATTGTAACCACCTAAAATGTCTCATAGCTTAGAACATGACTTTTTAAGGCGCACATGACAATATGAGGCCTAGAGCCGTTTGTTGGTTCGACAAATTAAACTTTGGTTTATGCGTCTGTGATTCCTGAAGATCCTATAACTTAGCACGTGGAAATATAGGACTAGAGCACCACAATAAAAATCAACCTCGTTTTGCGTAACAAGAATCGTTTTAAATAAAACATTATTTTAAAAGATTTTTATAATACTTGGCAACTTTTAAAAATAATCGTATACAAACGATTAATTTTTGTTCAAATTTTAATAATTTAGGGATTTTTTTAATCGAATGACAATAAACCCAATTTAAATTAACCTAACAAGATTAATTTAAGAAAATATTATTTATTTGAAAAGATAGAGTCTCCAATTGATTGTATGAAAATCAATAAAAAAAAAATGGTGTACGTATAAAAATGTATTTTACACTAGAGTTTTATTTGGTTTGAAGTTTGGTGATACTCGAGAAAGGGCTTTGAATATTGTTATTACAATATTTTAAATAACGCTATAACATATGCATTCCTAAAATAAAAAGAATAATTGGTTAAAATAAAATGTTATAAAACTGATTTTTAAAAGCAAATTTATAAAGTAGAGACTGTTTTTTAAACAGGTACGGATGATGAAGCGTGAAAGTTCTTTCCTGGGTATCACAAAACTACAAACTAAAAGAAACTGTGTCTAACACGTTTGTACACGTATGCCATTTTTATTAATTTTCAAAAATTAATTGGCGACTTTATTTTCGAATAAATAAATTATTTTTTAATGTAAACAACGAATTTGTAAAAAATTCAAATTGTCATTTGATTAACGCAAATCCCTCTATTATTCAAATTTGAACAAAGTTTAATTATTTTCATAATTAATTTTAAAAGATATCAAGAATTATTTAACTCTTTTAAAATAATCTTTGATTTTAAAAAGATTTCTAACATGCAAATCGTTCTTGAAATTCTCGAACCTCGAGTTTTCCGTGAAAACCAAAACTTAAAGGTTTTTTCAGGGGTTACAACTATTTTTTCTTGAGAATATCTATATCAACATATATGAGCTTATAAAATCAAGCTTTAAAAAAACAATGGTATTAATAATTAACATTTATATGTATATAATAAAGATTTATCTTTATTAGTCGATTCTTTTTTCATTCAGATGAACAACTTTAACTTGTCAAAATAAGTCATCATATGTTGTACAATATCTCAGCTCGTATTTCTGTAAAACAAAGAAAAATATTTTCGACTATGCAAGATATTATATAGCTTAGTACACTATAACTATTTTATGATTGTAAGTATTTTGTCTTTAAATAAACAAAAACATATAAGAGAAAAATGTTACAAATATATCAAATAAAGTACAATGTACAAAGAACAAAATCACTATAATAGAATGTTGATTCGAGGCATGTGTTAGACACATTTTCCTTAAAAATAATTTCAATATCTCTCGTTTGTGCTGGAATTTATCGAAGATAACTGTCTTCTAGACTACAATGAATCTATTATTGACTTTGTACTAGAATAACTACGCAACGAACTTGACCAACGTAAATGAACTATCACCGAGTTTCAGTGGGAAATATTTTGTGAAGAACTCAAAGAGCACTAATAAAATAATGAAAGAACTCTTAGAATTTTAGAGTGAGAAATGATAAGATAATGTGTTGATAGAATTTAAAGTGAAGGGATATATATAGCTGGAAATTAAACTTTAAAACCGTTCATCAATTTTTTAATCCAACGTCTACTAATTCATCATCCAACAACTGACATTTCTTTTCTCTTTATTTTTTATCTTCACGTAGTTTCAACTGATGCTAGCAATAATTATCATTAACAATTAATAAAATCAATAAACTCATAATTGTTATTATGATAATCAACAATATTTAATGTTTTCATTTGATATAAATTTAACCTTAATTCAGATTTGAATTTGATGTGAATTTAGTTTGGATTAAATTTTACTATTAATTCACATATGAATTTGATGTTAAAATTTTTCAGACCATTATACAAAACTAGCCTGAATCCCGTGCATTTGCATGAATAAGAATATATAAAAAAAAAATAGTATTTATCTATAAATATTTTAGATGAAATTAATATTATAAAATCTAATTAATTTAAAATTGGTTTTAGTTTGTAAAAATTAAGTTTAATATTAAACTTAATGCTAATATATATTTTATCCCATCTGCGCCCACTTAACCTATCAATTGACCATTATTTTGTGACTCACACTTTTTCATATACCTTTTTTATCCCTTCGGCAAAACCACTCACCAATCTTATTCGACCTTAATTGATGACACATCTCTTATCTCTCGTCAAACTCAACCATTAACCCCCCAATTGACCATCATCTTGTGACTCACACTTTTTTATATGCCTCTTTATCTCATCGCCAACCATCCACTAATCTAATCTTGTAACTCACACTTTTTCATATGTCTTTTTATCTTTCGATAAATCACTCACCAATCTTAGTCGATCTCTCTTTTACTCTCACTTCAACAAATCAACAACCAATTTCAATTGATCACAGACCTCTTATCCAATGTCAAACCAACCACTAACCACCACCCACCCTTCATCTCGTGACCTCAAACTTTCAAATACTCATCAAATCAACCACTAATTCCGACCTCACCAATCTTATTCGACCTTAATTGATGACACATCTCTTATCTCTCATCAAACTCAACCACTAACTCCCCAATTGACCCTCATCTTGTGACTCACACATTTTCATATGCCTCTTTATCTCCTTAGCAAACTACCCATTAATCTAATCTTGTAACTCACACTTTTTCATATTCCTCTTTATCTATCGACAAACCACTCACCAATTTTAGTCGACCTCTTTTTTACTCCCACTTCAACAAATCAAAAACCAATATCAATTGATCACATACCTCTTATCCAATATCAAACCAACCATTAACCACCACTCGACCTTCATCTCGTGATCTCACACTTTCAAATGTTGGTAAAATTAACCACTAATTCCGACCTCACACCCAATAAACCACCCACCACCCGACCTCCATCTCGTGACCTCACACTTTGAAATGTTCGTCAAAACCAACAACTAATTTCAATCTCATACTCGAAAAAACACCCACCATCCAACATACATCTCGCGACCTCACACTTTCAAATGTTCGCCAAACTAACCACTAATTTTGACCTCACACTCGACAAACCACCCACCATCCGACCTCCATATTGTGACCTCATACATTCAAATGCTCGTCAAACCAACCACTAATTCCAACCTCACACTCGATAGACCAGACACCACCCAACCTCCATCTCGTGACCTTATGTTTTTAAATGTTCGTCAAACCAACAACTAATTCTTACATCATACTCAACAAACCATCTACCACCCAATCTCCATCTCGTGACCTTACACTTTCAAATGCTCGTCAAAACAACCATTCATAATGACCACACACTTCCTGATGCCTCGTATCATTTGTTTAAAATTTTAGGATTCGAACCCTAGTCTTAAGACTAAAATGTGAACACTTTAACCGCTGGACCACTTAATATTGTTAAAATATTTTTATTATTTTGTGTATATATATTTTGTATTTAATATTTATTAATTTTTATATTAATTAAATTTTTTATAATAATAATGAAAATAATATATATATAATGAGAGAAAAAATTTATAATAAAAGATAAAATATATTTATATAAAAATTAATGATGAAAAATAATATAATATATATAAATATAAGGTAATTACATTTAATATATTATTTTATTATATATATAAATTATTGATAAAAAAATATTTTTTATATATATATATATATGACGGGAGAAAAGAGGCATAATAAAAGATAAAATGTATTTATATAAAATTAATAATGAAATATAATATAATATAATATAATATAATATATTAATATATATATATATATATATATATATATATATATAATATAACTACAAATAAAAACTATATTGATAAAATATATTTATAGTTATATAATATAATATAATATAATATATTAATAAGAACATATATTTTATTTCATGTTTTAAGCCACACTAAATTCTTACTTACATATGCAAATTTTGCGCCTTTGAAATTAATGTTTTTGTATTAAAGATGATTCATATAATTCTTTTTATTGTTCTTTTTTTCACCGTCACATATTCAATATTTGACCTTAAATTATTTTTTATATATGGAAAAATGATTTTTAATGGTGAGTTATTAGTTTTAAGATTTATAATATTTTGCTTTAAAATTTGATTATAAACTAAACCTAACTTATTAGTGTGAAATTTTTCACAAAGAAAAATAATAAATATTCTTCATGTTAATTGTTTTATTAAAAAAATATTCAAACACTAAGAACAATATTATTCTTTTTTCACAAAAAGAAATTAAGAGATCTTTTTGTTGATATTCTTATGTGAATTTTTCTATTAAATTATTATATTACATTTAAAAATACTAATTATCCAACTACATGTCTAACTTTTTTTTTCAATCAATTTGACTATTATAATCTATATATATATATATATATTTGACTAATTTTAATTTTCTCAAATTTTTTGTTTAAAGTCTATAAAAAGATAAATTATCTTAATACCATTAGTTCAGATAAATGTGATTTATTAGGACCGTGGTAATCAAAGTTTTGTTTGACCTATAAAAAAGGGATTGATGTTACATTGTAGTTACTCAATACATATTTAGAAGAACAATCATTCGGATAACAAGAAGCAGTTGAGGGGCTACACCAGTTTGTTCTATCCGGTGAGGGAGGGGAAAAGGCCAACCACGAGGAAGTTCACGTCTTTAATGTGCTCAGAGAGCTCATGGATGAGAGGAGTATTGTGTTTCTCTCATATTAAATTTCTAACCAGATATTGGCATAATGTTTACACATTTGTAAATATAAAGATTAAATTAAGTCACGTAACAAAATAAATTTAGTTATGGTGTTGAGGTTTAAAAATGTAAATCAATGACATTATATTATATTAAAATGGTATGTAATAATGTTTAATTACAAGTCATCAGCTCCTATAAGTATCGTTTTACATAAATGAACGAGTAACAAACCTTAAAAACTTTATTGGTTAAAATGTTGTATTTATAATAAATAGTTGTAAGTTTTCTGGATTTTTTATTTTTTTAGTTTAAACTTTTAAATTTTGTGAATGGAGTAACTCATATTAACAAACTAAATTTAGTTATGATGTTGTGGAGAGAAAATATATATGAATAACATTATGTTATATTAAAATGTTATTTATATATATATATTAATGTTTAACTATAAGTCACCCGGTACTAGAAGTAGAAGCATAATGCACGACTCGATATAGATAAATAAATTAGTGAGATTGTTAGTACGCAGGTTGATCTGTCCACAAAATTTAAATGGTTAAATTAAATAATAAGATTAAGATGTTTTATTGGTCAACGAAATTTATAACTAATAATTATAAATACAAAATTTAACAAACTAAGATTATAGAGTTTATATCTTAAATTTAAGAAAAAATTATAGAAAACATATGTGGATGAACTTTCAATATTGTATTTACATAAGTATTAATTTTTTTATAGATTTTTTAAGGTTTTCTTTTTTTAATATATAGAATGGAAGGAGAGCTCATGGATGAGAGGAGTATTGAGTTTCTTTCTACTACTAAATTTCAAGCAAGAAAATGACTAAATGTACATTTACATCGTTTCTAAATTTACAAGATTAAGTTGACATCATAACATAAATTTAGTTATAATGTTGTGGTGAGAAAATATAAATTAATGAAGTTATGTTATATTAAAATGATATATATATATAATGCTTAATTTTTAAAGTGTCCGGATTGACAGGTCGAGAGCTGTGGTTAATTTGAATATTTATGTGAGAGTAAATGGATACTTGGGTCGGATTGTGAGTTGATCCGCCCATAAACTTAAAACGGATAAAAATAAATTTAAAAATGTTATTTGTAGGTTTCCAACTTGCAACCAAGCAAAATAAGTACAACCTTTTAACCAACTAAACTAACAACACTTTATATTTAAGATTCAACACCAAATTTGATGAACGCGAGACATTTTAAAAATAAAAGTTCAAATTTTTAACTAACTAATCTATATATATATAATGATGTTTAATTTTTAAAGTGTCCGGATTCACAGGTCGAGAGCTGTGGTTAATTTGGATATTTATGTGAGAGTAAATGGATATTTGGGTCGGATTGTGGGTTGACCCGCCCATAAACTTAAAATGGTTAAAAAAAATTTAAAAATGTTATTTATAGGTTTCGAACTTGCAACCTAACAAAACAAATACAACTTTTTAACCAACTAAACTAACAACACTTTATATTTAAGATTCAACACCAAATTTGATGAACGCGAGACATTTTAAAAATAAAAGTTCAAATTTTTAACTAACTAATCTATATATATATAATGATGCTTAATTTTTAAAGTGTCCGGATTGCCGGGTCGAGAGCTGTGGTTAATTTGGATATTTATGTGAAAGTAAATAGATTCTTGTGTCAAATTGTGGGTTGAGCCGCCCATAAACTTAAAACGGTTAAAAATAAATTTAAAAATGTTATTTGTAGGTTTCGCACTTGCAACCTAACAAAACAAGTACAACCTTTTAACCAACTAGACCAATAACATTTTATATTTAAGATTCAACACCAAATTTGATGAACGCGAGACATTTTAACAATAAAAGTTCAAATTTTTAACTAACTAATCTATATATATATAATGATGCTTAATTTTTAAAGTGTCTAAATTGCCGGGTCGAGAGTTGTGGTTAATTTGGATATTTATGTGAGAGTAAATGGATACTTGGGTCGGATTGTGGGTTGACCCGCCCATAAACTTAAAACGGTTAAAAATAAATTTGGTTAATTTGGATATTTATGTGAGAGTAAATGGATACTTGGGTCGGATTGTGGCTTGACCCGTCCATAAACTTAAAACGGTTAAAAATAAATTTAAAAATGTTATTTATAGGTTTCGAATTTGCAACCTAACAAAACAAGTACAACCCTTTAACCAACTAGACCAACAACACTTTTTATTTAAGATTCAACACCAAATTTGATGAACGCGAGACATTTTAATAATAAAAGTTCAAATTTTTAACTAACTAATATATATATATATATAATGATGCTTAATTTTTAAAGTGTTCGGATTGTCGGGTCGAGAGCTATGGTTAATTTGGATATTTATGTGAGAGTAAATGGATACTTGGGTCGGATTGTGGGTTGACCCGCCCATAAACTTAAAACGGTTAAAAATAAATTTAAAAATGTTATTTGTAGGTTTCGAACTTGCAACCTAAAAAAACAAGTACAACCTTTAACCAAATGTGATTGAGAAGTGGTTTGTCGAGGGATAAACACCGGTATCATTTGAAAGTGGTTAAAGAAATATGAATCATATATTTAATTGACCAAAGTGTGAGGTCACGATGCTAATTATTAAAAAATATGAATCAAATATTTGATTGACAAAGTGAAAATGTAAAGTCACGAAATGAGAGATTCATTCGGAAAAAATATGTGATGAAACATGTGAGAAAAAAAGTTGTTTTATCGAAGTGAATAAAATGTAGAATGAGAGCGTTATATTTTTTATTTTAATAATTTTAAACATTGAATAAATATTATTATAATTTTTTTAATTTATTTTATTTTTATCTTTATCCGTGTGCATCGTACGGAATACAATCGAACATGTCGCTGAAACTATTAATTTACCAGCGGCTGTAAAGTTTACTGATAAGCAGTACTTGAATATTATGAAATCATTGGGCCAGTTTGTTCATAGTCTATTCACATTTATTTGATCTAAATGGTCGTATAATTTACTAGTGAGTGGTCAAAGTTTTTAATATTTAGTAATTTAGAGAACTCATTTGTTGATGGAAGATTGTCATTCATTCTTTGAGCTACCTTTTAGTACTATACAACTTTTTACCTATTGAATAATTCTGGAAATTACATCATTGATTCTATTATGTTTTACCTTAATTATATATGAATCAAACAACTGAACACCCTTATGGTTATTCTGCAACTAAAGCTCTAGGTGAAAAGTCTATTGAGCTCCTGATCGATGACCTAGATTTTGTTGTAGCAAATAATATCGTGAAACACGTGACGACGAGTGAGAACTAGACTGCCAATTTCCTGAGAAGCACAAAAACAGAGATATTCGTAGTTGTCGCAACCAACACACCTTTCTACGGTGATGACGACACTTTAATAGGTATTATATATGCATTGAATGATTCACGGCCATACCAAGAAACGAGGCCTTTATTCCGATGTACTGAGAATTTAGACACAAGCATAGAGCTTTAGCCGTCCCCGGCTCCCTCAGCAACCACTCCAAGTTTGATTTGGTTAGTGTCTGCAACTGCAATCTATCTTCGTTTGATTTGTATTGATTGTAGTTTATAGTGATGATGGGTTGTATATATATTAACATAAAGATGCATCAAAGGTAAGCAACAAGGTGAAGTAAAAAAATAAAGTTAGGAGATGGCATCATGGTTCATTAAGGAGAGAGTGGACATATATAATCATCATTCTGATCATGGTTTCTCAGATCTAGCTTTTTCTGAGCAAATAGAAGATGAAAATTCTAGTGGAGCAAGTACTCTAAGAGGGGATCCAATAGTGTCCTCTACATTTAACTTGATTTCTGAAGAACATTTTGGTGATAAAACTGTAGGGGAAATCTGGGATTCAGAAGATCATTACATCAAGAGCTGAAGCCTGGATAGGTAAGAAAAGATTATCTTGGCCGTGTAAAAGGAATGATCAATAGAAAGCTTCATTAAAGAATAAAACCGCACGTTTTATTTGGCCATGGTCAAATAAGGACCAAGAGAACGACAAAACAACATGTCATTATCTTCATAGTTTTTTTTTTGGAAAACAAGAACAATTGATCATGGTAATCTACCTGCTAACAATGATGTGTCATGGTCTTGGTTCTCGTCCTTTAATGTTAACAGCAATGTAGTTCAAGTAGTTGTGGAAGTATCGGAAATAGTGCTGTTAATAAACTTGACATAGAAGATTGCTTCGATTATGAGATTCCATGGGAGGACTTGACAAGTAGAGAATCGGTTCGCCAAGGTAATCATCTTTTTCTTTTAATTGTTACATTTTTTCACCTTAGATCCTTTCTTCTTATATACATACATACATGCAAAATATAGATCTTCATTTATTAAACAACATTTTTAAATTAAATAAATAAATTGCTCTTATCTTTCTTGGGTTGCTGTTGTTGTATGTTTCGGGTAAAGACTAATCTAACTGCTTGTAGGAAATAAGTCCAAATTTGAGGGAACAATTATCTTTTAGATAAGTTGGTGTAATTCAAGTGTCAAGAGTCTTATCTAAGAGACCAAAGGTCATGGGTTCGATTCCCACTGAGAGCATCCTAAGTTGAACTATAAAAAATACAAAATTGGTTTATGTATGTATGTGCTCATTCTAAAAGCCAAAACTTGTGAATCAATGATTAGAGGTTAAAATATATTGATTTTAGTTGCAAATGATAGTAGTAATATAGCATATTAGTAAGTAGTGATAAATATTCAATATGTTATTCTTATTGTTACTAACATGCAAATAAACACTATTGCAGGTTCTTGTGACACTATCTACCATGCTTTGTGGAATGGATCGGTATGTTTGTCTAGCTCCATTTTAATTGCTCTTTCTCTTTTTATCAATGTTAAAAGTAACGAGTCATTTAATTTCCACAAATTCTCCCTTATAGAAACTGATTCAGCCTTCTCTCTAGCAGGATGTAGCTGTCAAAGTATTTTCAAAACAGGAATATGATGATATTGTACCCTCCTTCAAACAAGAGGTTTGTGATAAACAGTCACAAACAATGACATTCTTTTTTCTTTTAATGTTACCAGTTGCTGGAGGGTTTTCTGTTGATGAAGTATTTTTAATTGTGTTTATTTTCAATGATCATCTTACAAAAATAAGGTATTCTGAGGAGTGGTTTTGATATGATATTGTTATTAGGATTTTTGGGGATCATTGGGCAGGAAGGCTGCGACAAAATGAGTAATGGTGGAAAGATACTGGATTGAGATTTGCCAATGTTACATATTATGAATTGTGATATGTTTTGATTGAAATAATTAATTAGTTAAAAGAGTTAGGAAAAATGAATTTAAGTGAATTGTTCAATTATTCATCGTGGTAGTGTAATAATGATCAGGTTGTCTATCTTTTTGATCGGACTGTTTTGATTGATTTAGAAAATGTTGTGAGATAGGATCTTAACTTAAACTCTTAGTCCTTGATTTAATTTCTGATTTAATTTCATGCTTCAATGAATCCATCCTCCTCCTCAATAGAAAATATAAAAAAAATAAATACTTTTATCTTGAGAATTTGAAAATTTTGGCTTGAAACATATCAAACCTGTATTGATATAATAAAAAATAAAAATATAATTGTAATAAACATTATCATTTTATATGAATGTTTACTAATTTGATTGATAGATTGTTTGATATTATTTTTTAATATTTGTTATTTGTGATTTTTATTCTTCATCAAATTATTTCTCTCTTTTGTTACATTATTATTGTTGACCTTATTATTTTGATTTTTTATTTCTTTAAATGAATAACCCTAATCTCCTAATAAATTTTGTAGTGATAGGTAATAATATAATCTTAATAATTTAAGTGTTTTTGTAAGTTTTTATTTGTTTTGGTTGAATAACAACAAAATATCGGTAATGAATTAAAAAATATGTATAAAAAATATATTTGAATAATATTTTTTAAATAACCTCATGAGTAGTCTATTAGTTTTTTTAAAATTGAACTGAATAGTATGAAATTATAATTATTATGGTTTGATTTTGTAAGTTATTTAAATGGATTAATAATTTTTAATTATTATGTGTTCTATATAAATTAATATATGTTTGTTTTATTTTTCTTTTGTTTTTCATTATCGTCGTTGTCATCAGTTAGGTATAAATGTATGTTTACTTAGTTACATCAATGATTGTATTTTAAATTTTGTATGTTTATAATTATTTTGGTCAACTTTTGTTAATAGAAGAAATTCTTATGAGTATTTATTAAAATTTTATTTTATCTTATAAAATTTTATTAATTTACTTTATTACAAATTGATTATCCCTGCAAATTTTTATTTTATTTCTTATTTTATTTGTGTTTATATTAGTTGTGTAATATTGAGTTGTTTATTTTTATACCGTGCAACGCATGGAAATTCAGCTAGTATATATAAAGGTGTGAGATTGTTAATATACAGGTTGATCCGTACACAAGATTTGAATGGTTAAATTAAAAAATTAATATTATATATATATATATATATATATATATATATATATATATATATATATATATATATATATATATATATATATATATATATATATATATATATATATATATATATATATATATATATATATATATATAACGATGCTTAATTTTAAAGTATCTTTATTGTTAGGTCAAGAGTTATGCTTAATTTGGATATATATGTGAGAGTAAATAAATAATTGGGTTGGATGATAGGTTAATCCATTCATAAATTTAAAACGATTAAAAAGAAAATTAAAAATGTTATAGGTATGTTTCGAACTTTTAATCTAACAAAAACAAGAAAAATTCTTTAACTAATTAGGCTAATAAGACTTTATATTTTAAATTCAATACCAAATTTAATTAACACAGATATTTTAAAAATATATGATCAAACTTTAACTAACTAATATATATATATATAATAATATTTAATTTCAAAATATCTGGATTGTCGGGTCGAGAGTTGTGGTTAATTTTAATACATATGTGAGAGTAAATGAATATTTCAGTTGGCTTATGGGTTGACCCCGCCCATAAACTTAAAACTTTTAAAAATATAATTAAAAATGTTATATGTATGTTTCGAACTTAGAACCTAACAAAACAAATACAACTTTTAACCAACTAAGTTAATAAGAATTTATATTTTAAATTCAATACCAAATTTGATAACTGTGGTTAATTTGGATATATATATATATATATATATATATATATATAAGAGTAAATGGATACTTGAGTTAGGGATTAAAACAGTTAAAATAAAATAAAAAATGTTATACATGTGTTTCGAATTACAACATAACAAAACAAGTACAACTCTTTAACAAACTAAGCACATTATATTTTAAATTCAACATCAAGTTTGATTAACGAAGACATTCTTAACAATACAAGAATCTTTTAATTATTATATATATATATATAAATAAATAAAATAAATAAATAAATAAAGTGAATAAAATTTAGAATGAGATTATTTTATTTTTTATTTTAATATATTATATTAAAAATTTAAACATTAAATATATATTATTATACTTATCTTTTATTAATTTATTTTGTTTATATAATTTTTATTTATTTTATTTATTTTTAATAATGTATTTTTAAACGATGAAATATAATATAATATAATATAATATAATAACCCTTAATATATATATAAAAAAATATATGAAAAAAGTTACTTAAAATATACTTGTACAACTAGCTCACTTAAATATGTACTAATAAAAGATAATTTAAACATATGTACTATCAAAAATCGGCTCATTTAACCTCTTTTAATAACCATGGTTAACTTTTATTTTTAAATTTATATATTTATTAATTAAATATTAATATATTTTCTCTTTCATTCTTTTTCATTAATTAAACCAGGTAATTTATTTTATTCTTAATTTTTTTATTTATTTTAGTATTATTTTCTCTTTTTATATGTTATTTTCCTTTTCTTATTAGTTTTTATTTTTTATATTGTATAAATTCTCATTTTTGAAAAATATTTAACAACTTATTTATAAATTTTATGTTTTACTATAATATTTTTTTGAATGATTTTATTTATTTAATTTAATATAAACAAAAATGAAATTAATAATTTTTTATTTAATTTTTATTCACAACTTATAGTATTAGTAGTGAGCGCATTGTTTTGTCTAATTTGATTATTACTCTTTTGGTTTGATGAATGAATTTTTTTATTATTATCCAATTTTTATTTCTTAATTAATTTATTTTTTTTGTTGAAGAATTTTTATTGTTGAAAGGATTTTCATTTTTATATTTAACCATTGGACCAAACAATTTTAAAATAATTAATAATCTATGTGAATATAAGAAAAAAATATAAGAAAGAAGAAAAAATATAAAGTTAAAATAATTAATGATGAATTCTTATATATATAAAATAAAATTAAAATAATTAATAATAAATGTTCAAATAAAAATAATAATAAAAAAAACAAAGGGTTCATTTATTAGTAATAAATGAAAAGGAATGAGAGAAAAAATATATTAATATTTAATTATTAAATATATAAATTAAAAAATAAAAATACATACGTCTAAATTAGCTAGTTGTACAATTATATACGTCTAGAACTTTTTTCCAAAAATATAAAATGAAATCTACCGCGATTAACATATTTTATATATTTTATATGAGTTTTTCTCTTTTATTATAATTACATATTCATAACTATTAATTTATCTCTTATTACATAATTATTAATTTATTTTTCTTTTATTTAATATTTTTGTATAAAAATATTATTTTCTCATTAATTTTATATATATAATTTTTATTTTCACACAAATTATATAAAATCTATATTATATTATTAATCATTTTATATTTATATATTAAATATTTATTAATTTTATGTATAAATAATAATAATAATTCTTAAATTCTCTCTTCTAATAATTAATAATTTATTTCACTTTCCATATTTATCAATTTATCTTTCCTAATTAATATTTTTATTATTTTATCTCTCATATATATATTCTTTTTCTTCATTAATTTTATATAAACTTATTAATATTTTTTATAGTTATATATTTAATATTTAATATTTATTTATTTTTATATATAATTATTTATCTTCATTAATTTTATATAAATAATTTTTATTTTCACACCATATAAATATATATTATATTATTAATAATTTTAAATTTATATAAAAAATATTTATTAATTTTATGTATAAATATTTATAATATACATAATAATTCTCAAAATATATTTTCTAATAATAATTATTAATTTCCCTTTACTAATTAATATTTTTATTATTTTATCTTTTATATATATATATATTTTTTTTTTCTTCATTAATTTTATATAAACTCATTAATATTTTTTTATATTTATATATTTATTTATTTTTATATATAAATATTTATAATATACATAATAATACTATTATTATATTTTTTAATGTTTAATATTATTTATTAAACTAACAATAAAATTACAAATTTCTCTTTATTAAATAATTTTATATATTTATTTTTTATCTCATTTTAAAATATATATATAATTTTTCTTAATTAATTTTTATTTTTATTTTTTCATTTAGATTTTTCTTGTCTCCTTTTTCTCTATCTCTCTCAAAATATATATATATATGTTAGATAAAATTAGACCGGTTCACAGAACTTAATATAAATAAACCTTCCATGCAGGAACAAGGAACCGGACCAGTCAAACAAATGAACCGGCTAAGAAGATTAACCAGTCAAGATAGTAAACCGACCAGGAACATTCGGAACATGACCGCACAAAGAAAGGATCGGCCAGAACTAAAAAACCGGAAACACCAGACAGCCGATCAGCTAGAAGGCAAAGGAATAATCGGAAGATGTTCGGTCAAACCAATTACACCAGAAGCCATCCGGTGAAAAGTCAAATGACCGACCAGCACAAGAAGCTACTTTGGGTATCTGTTGAGAATGATACCAAAGGAACAGACTGAACATTTCCATATTCATACAAGTCTGAGGAAAGTCTGCAGGCTGCAGAAGACAGTCCTACAGGATCTTTCCACTTTCAGGATAAATCAGAGGAAATCTTCCAAGTACAGACAACTGTCTAACCAACAGTTACCACATTGAGTAAAAGACAAACCTAGCAGGTTTATCTTACACACCGGAAGAACAGACTGCACAGTCTGCAGAGTTGACCGTCAGGTCTGAAAAGATGACCGCAGGGTCTGAATCACTGAACCTCTGCTCAGCCAATCAGATTCAAGAAAGTGAAATATGACCGTTGGCATATTTCACCAATAAAAGGAGCAGATGAAGAATAGTCTAAGTGGGACACAAGAGAGATTCTATGTGGTACACAATACGGAACAAGTAATATACGTGAGACATAGTGAACATTTAATCTACAAGTGAAAATAGTGTGTTATCTCTCTAGAAAGCATAAGTGCTAAAGTTGAAGTGTGTATTTTACAATTTCGGTGTAAATTGTAAGGGTATTATCGAGCAGGAAATAAGTCTCGATCGGATTGTATTTGTATTCCTTAGTGAATATCATTCTCGCGGTTTCGAGAGGAAGGGATGACGTAGGAGTTTTATCTCCGAACATCCATAAAAAAACATGTTTTATCATTTACTTTCTGCTGGTTCTACATTCTAACCGACCTACACTATTCTAACCGACCTACACTATCTAAACCGAATCACCAAGGTACAAAAACCGACCCATCAATTTTCAAACCTATATCATCCAGAACCGGTTCTGCCTATTACGTGAGTGTGCCGCTTCAAACTGAAACAAACCTCTTCCGTGCTTGAACCTAGTTCAAGGGTTTGTGACAGTTTGTGTAGTATTGAAACCCCGGTGTTAATTTTTAACCGAATTAATCACCACCCTTTGAGTGAGACGCGCTAACCGGCCCAACCCCGGTCCTCTAGCGGCGACCTAGATCCTAACAATATATATATATATATATATATATATATATATATATATATATATATATATATATATAATACAAATTTTCTATCTTTTATAATTATTTTATTTTATATTATTATAAATAAATTTTATACTTTTCTTTAATAAAATAAAAAATTATATATTTTAATTTATTTAAAAAATAAATATTTTAAATACTAATAATAAAACATTCACTCAACTAAAATCTATATAAATTAATTTCTCTACCTAATTAATTTATTTTATTATTTTCTCTCATTTTTATATTTATATATATATATATATATATATATATATATATATATATTTATATATATATATATATATATAATAACGTTTAATATGATTTAATAAACTTACAATAAAATTTCAATTTTTTTAAAAATTTAATTTATTAATTTTTTATTTATATAATAAATATATATATATATATATATATTTCTTTCTCTTCTATTTAATTAAATTAATTTTTTTAATGATATATATAAATATATATAATATTCTCTGTTATATCAATAATATATCTTTCTTAATTATTTTTTATGTTTATTTTTTCTCTCATCAACCCCACGTATATATATTAACTCCTATATTTTTATTTTTATTAATATATTTTTTCATAATAATTATTTATTAATATTAATATTATTTAATTTTATAATTTTATTAATTATTTTATAATCTATATATTAATAAATAATTAAATATATATGTAATAATTTATTAATTATTTAAAAATCTATATAATAATATATCAATAAATAAATATATATTATAATAATTATATTTATATTAATTAATTAATTTTATTTTATTTTATATAAATAAATATTTTAAATAATAATATTAAATATTTCTCTCACCTAAAATATATATATATATATTAATTTTCCTACCTAATTAAATTTGTTTAATTATTTTTTTCAGTTTTTTATATAATATAATATATTATAACGTTAAATATGATTTATTAAAGAGAAAAATACTAAATTTATTCATGATTTTGTGACCATTTCTTAAATGTATGCCTAACCTAAAAATATGTTGATTATATGTTTAAAGTTGATAAAAGTTCTCAATTTAATAAAATTTATTAAATTAATGATAATTCAATGACGGTATTAAATTTTTATACACGTGGCTTTATTTAATTTTCATCCATTACTAATTAAATTTATTTATCAAATAGGCCTAACATAATTAACCTCTCTATCTCTTATCTCTGTATCTCTTTCATCTCTCCTTTCATCATCTTTCTTCCTCTTCTGTTGGAGGGTTTTCTTCCTTGAAACCATAGGTGATGGATGAAGCAATCACAAAAAAGCCAACACTTTGGGACGGATGATGAATTAAAATTCCTCCAATATTTAATCTCATGATTATCTTGTTAAATCTCACATAAAATGTTGAGAACCAGATGTCATTATATGAATTGTGAATATAATCCAATCGGAGATGAAGAAATGATGAAATATTATTCCCCAATAGTTGACTTGACCGGAAGTTTCAGATATGTGATACATTTGAAACAATTTAGATGAATTTGGTCCAAAAAACAAACACACCTTCTCTAACGGATCCAAAACCAATATCCAGAAGGAAAAAATAGAGAACTTTGTTTTGTCCCAAAATTATTGTTCGATTTAAGAAATATATCCCAACAATCAACTGTACCTAAACCATTCTCGGAGAAATAAAATCCTTTAACTTCACAAACATGATTTTTACCTATGGCGGTATGAGAATAAGCGGTGGTTTGAAACGTTGAAGGAATTAGATCTGTACTCGATCCATCTGAATCTCAATAATACCCCTACGATGGGTTCACTATAATGCCGCAAATGATACCAGTCGGAAAGAGCCTCCATGGGAGATGAGGAGGTAAGTGGGTAAGAGATATGTGGGTTACTTGGGTTGGGTTAGGATCTGTTTGATAAATAAATTTAATTACTAAATGTTGAAAAATAAATAAAGGCACGTGTACAAAAATTTAACACAGTCATTTAATTACAGTTAATTTAATAAATTTGACAAATTTTACCAATTTTAATCATATAAACAACATATTTTTAGATTATGAATAAATTTAAGAAATGATTACAATATCACAAAAAATTTAGTATTCTTCCTATTTATTAAACTCACAATATAATTACAAATTTCTCTTTCCTAAATAATTTTTTTTATAATATATATATAATATATATATTATTTTTTTTATTTTTTTATTTTTATTTTTTTCTCTCATCACATATATATATATATATATATATATATATCACTACCAAAAAATGCTTTATTAACGATGCAAATTTACCAACAGTTGTAGACTGTCAATATATTCGACGGGTTTTGCGACGGTATTTATCACACAAACTACAATCCGTCACAAGTATTAATAAATCAAGGAAACGCAAATAATCGATGCATAATTAGACATCGCAAAATTAATATAGTAAATGTTCGTGATAAAATCCATAAAATGTTTAGCATTGAAAATTTAATAATTTGTCAAAAAAAACGTAGAAAATGAATTGAAAATTTGCAGGAATTTTTTTAGGTAACTTTTTCGTCACAAATGACGTCCCAAATGTTCGTATAAACATTTAGAAGTCGCAAATTCTATAGAAAAAAAAGTTAAAGTTTAATTATTTTTAATTAGACGTCAGAAATGATGATTACTTTGAGAAATTGGCGGACGATCACCAAATCTCCTACACATTTCTTCAGCGTCTCTCTAACATAGGTTTAATTACATTTGAAATGAACATTAATTTCCGTTTCCTAATTTCTCGCTTTAATTTTTGTCTATGATGTGAATTGAATTTGCATAAAGATGGAATGTATATTTATCTCTGTTTGAAAAGAAACAAATTCAAAAGATTTAGAGATTTTGCTCTAAATCTTGTGGTACTTTTAAGAGCATCTCCGAGCTTTGTGGTGCTTAGGTCGAAGAATTGGTCAATACTTCAAGCTCGGCGATGAGAAAGTACTTATGCTTCTAATTTCAGGTCAGCGGAACATTCCCATTACCAACGTCTATCAACAACATCTCACATCTCAACAACATCATTAGTTATAAGTTCTCTCAATAAGTATTTTTGTTTGGCTTTGTGAGTGTTGAATTTCATTTCTAAAATTTGTTTCGTACCAGTATGATGTGAATTGTGGACTACAACATAAGGTCATTGAGTAGAATTGTACACCGCGGATGATTTTATGTGAGAAGTAAGAACATGTATGTGAAGTAGTGGTTACTTAAAGCTATAAGATCGACGTTCTTTGGTGCTTCCGCAGCCACTGTTCTTCAATTAGGTAATATCATAATTCTTAATAAGATTGAGTACTTCAAGTGATAAAATGTTTTACTTAAAAAAACATTAGGTTTCGTGTTTTATTCTCATTAAGGATGTAGGGGAAATTTGATCAAATGACCCTCAAAAGAGGGTCATCCTAAAAAATGACCTTAGTAATTTCAGTTTTTATTTTTAACCTTTTTTTTTTAATTTTGGACACTTTTACCCTTACTAATTTTTTTTCCTCTTCCTTTTCCTTTTCCTTTTCCCCCATTTCCCTTTCTGCCCATTTTTTCTTTCCCCTCTTCCCTTCCCCCCGCGACGGTTGCTACCCCTCCCCGGTTGCTCTCCCCCTCCGACTCCCACGCCCCAAGCCGACTCCCCCATGATGATTCCAGCCCCAGCCGACTCCCCCACGATTGTCGGACGTCTACCCCTCGAGCTCGACTAGTCGTTGATCGCCAAACGCTTTCAGGACGACTCTCGATGATCTCCAAGCTCCGGAAACGCTGATCCTGACGTTCTCCCAGCATTACTGAGGTTAGTTCGACTACTCCCCGATGATTTTACTGTTTTTGCATTTTGAGTATGAAGTTTTAGGGTTTTAAGGTTTTAGTTTAGGGTTTAGGCTTTAGTTAGTTCTATTGTTTTGGTTTGAAATACTTTGATCCGAGAAATGTATAGTTTTTCCTTATACTGAATGGTTTGTGAACATTTTCACGTGGTAATTGAAATGCGTGTTACGCAATTGAGTGGGTCGTGGGGTGGGGCGTGGGAGTGGTGCGGGGGGCGTGGGGCGTGGGCGTGGGGCATGGGAATGGTGCGTGGGGTGTGGGCGTGTGTGGTGCGTGGAGTGTGGGCTTGGGCGTGGGTGGGGCGTGGGTGGTGCGTGGCTTGGTCATGGGTGGGGCGTGGCTTGGGCGTGGGTGGGGCGTGGCTTAAGGTACTCAATATGTAAAACTAATTTAATAAGTTTATTAATAAGTAGGAATAGCTCAGTTGGGAGAGCATTTGACTGAAGATCTGAAGGTCAGGTGTTAGATCCATCTTCACTTCAAATGTTTTTTTTTCTATTGCAAAATAGTGGCATGAATTCATAAATTCAATTTGATTTTGTGATAATGAATTATAATTAATAATATAATGGAATCTCCATTGAACTCCTCAATCAACTACACTAATAATGTAAATTCAATACTATATATGTATTTTTATTTTTATGTGCTTCCTAGATGTATATACATATTCTATTTCTCTTGTATGATTTAATTATTTCTTAAACTTTCCTTTTTTATTTCCCTGATAGCTGCCTGTAGGTGGGCTCTATCTTTGATATTTTCCATGCATAGTCTGGTCTAGTCCTTACCTACTATTAATACTATTTTTTTTTATTATTACAGCTATGTGATTCAATTATATCTTAATGATGAAGTTCCATTTGTTGAGCAAACTCTCAACCTAGATGGAGGAAATAAGGCTGGATCTACATATTGAAAACAATACACAAGTTGGATCCTACCAATGGAGTGGTCATTTATATAATGAGAAGAAACTAAGTATTTCATCTGCCTGTTTTGTGAGGATTATTAATGTCCAGATGATTAATGATTTTTATTATAATAGACAAGACTGTTCAAAGTACATTCTCAAGCATCCTTTACCAAATTGAAACCCTGTTGATTCTGCAGATTAATGTTAAATTTGTTTGTGTTAACATTGAACATCAATGTCAATATAAATGAATTTAAAATAAGATAAGAGAGAACAACCAAAACATAAACAAGTAATTATGATAAGAAAGAACCAGTGACAATACTGCTACAAAGAGAACATAAAGGAAATAAGTTAATGTCTGCAAATTGCCAGAATTGCTCAAAATTTACAAGTTTTCTAAAACTGGAGGATACAAAGTTTGAGAGATTTGGCTCTAAATAACTTCAAACTACTGTATGAATAGTGAAAAAAATTATATAATCGAGTCTAGAAGTATCCAGAGTCGAAACTTTCCCCATCAAACGACCCCTGAGGGAAGACGTAATACAAGCTGTCATTCGAAAATACTGCAAAAGAATGTCACTGACAAATAATGAATCAAGCAAGACTTAACCAATTTGGAATAAAATAAGGAGTATTCTGGAGGAGATCAAACCTTTTGACATAGTAATAGCAAAAGTCGGCTAATATGAATGTTTGGACAATCTCTGAAATAAGAACCATAGAAGGCCATAATCCATAACCAATAGTTGTCAGTAGCCGACCTCGAGTATCAAAAACCTGTTAAACAAAATATTATCCTTCTAATTGCAACACATAAAGACTTCAAATCAACCATTTTACTTCAATTCATGTGAGGCGTATTCAATATTTTTTTACAGAAATTGTTAAATTTATAACGACAGGTTAATGTTTCCTGCCTAAAAGTCCTAAATTGACATATTTTAAGGTAGGTCAACTAACAAATTATCAGAGGACACAAAAGATAGAGATGACAACATAATACAATATTACCATCCATTGCACAATAATCACACATTTGGATTTTGATTAACTCAGCATATACAAAAAAAGAGTTCAAGGCAAACCTGGAGAACCCAATGAGCACAACTCAAAAACCTTGTAACTCCTAAGGCAAACACATAGTGAGCAGTAAAAGGCTCAACAATCTGTGGAGTCAAACACGCAAACAAGAATTAACCTACTCTCTGCAGAACTCAACGATAACAGTAAAAAATTATTGTAAGATCATTCTTGCCTTAGTATTTTGCATCACCCGGAGCTGAGGAAGAACAAAAACAACTTCTAAGTATACACAAAATGCCCAAAAGATCTTGTTGATGAAATGATGAGATGTCGATGGATGAACTAACAAGGCCAAGACGACACATGGCAACAACTTATAACAACAAAAAGTTGATGTTAGGTTTCAGATCAAGCCAAAATCAATATATTGGGGGAAAAGGGAGATAAAAGGTACTCACCACGTAATAGAGAGCAAAATTGTCCTCTTCCATGTAACTTGACCTTAATTTGAACTGGATCATATAAATAATCCATAATGTGGTGCCTAATGTAGATAAATCAAGTACAGTGTATGTCATATTCCATGACAAAGCTAAAATATACCTTTATAGACTTGATAAGATTAGGATTAGCATCTGTTAATTTCTTCAGTCTTCAGATCTAACACCTAAAAAAAACTTTTGCGGTGAAGGTGGATTGAACAACTGACCTTCAGTCAGATGCTCTCCCAACTGAGCTATTCCTGCTTATTAATAAACTTATTAAACTAGTTTTACATATTGCGTACCTGAAGCCACGCCCCACCCACACCCAAGCTCACGCACCACCCACGCCCACGCCCCACGCCCCACGCACCATGCACCACTCCCACGCCCCACCCCCACGCCCCACCCCACGACCCACTCAATTGGGTACCACGCATTTCAATTACCCACCACGTGAAATGTTCACAAACCATTAAGTATAAGGAAAAACAATACATTTCTCGGATCGAAGTATTTCAAACCAAAACAATAGAACTAACTAATGCCTAAACCCTAAAACCATAAAACTTTATACTCAACATGCAAAAACAGTAAAATCATCGGGGAGTAGTCGAACTAACCTCAGTAATGTTGGGAGAACGTCGGGCTCAGCGTCTCCGGGGCTTGGCGATCGTCGGGAGTCGGCCTAGAAGCGTTTGGCGATCAACGGCTAGTTAGGCTCGAGGGGTAGGCGTCCGACGATCATGGGGGAGTCGGCTGGAGCTGGAATCGTCATGGGGGAGTCAGCTTGGAGCGTGGGAGTCGGAGGGGGAGAGCAACTGAGGAGGGGTAGCAACCGTCGCGGGGGGAGGGAAGAGGGGAAAGAAAAAACGGGTAGAAAGGGAAATGGGGGAAAATGAAAAGGAAGAGGAAGAAAAAAAAGAAAAAAAAAGTTAGTAAGGGTAAAAGTGTCCAAAATTTTTAAAAAAGTTAAAAATAAAAACTGAAATTACTAAGGTCATTTTTTAGGATGATCCTCTTTTTAGGGTCATTTGATCAAATTTCCTGAATATAGAGTGTCGTGACTGGTTTATGATAGTGGTCCCAGAATAAATTATGGCCATCAAAAAAAATATTTTAAGTAATGATATATTGAATCATGCTCCTAAAATTTGTTATGAGATTATGTTCTTATTGCCAAATTTGTATGAATGAATACAAGGCTCTGTTTTCTGAACTATTCTTATTATAAGATATATTGTTTAAGTTCATTTGAAATGTAATGAGCATTGTGGAATGGGTACACTATTTAAATCATCTTCATAAGAAATCCTTGAACTATAATATAGGTTCTACTGCGTCAATTATGAAAGGAATTTGTTTTGGGACAAAATAGAGAAGTTAATTGAGAATGTTAGTTTTGGTTAATTTGATCTTAGAATGCTTAATTGAGGAATATTTGGGACGCATCCATTTGGTTAGGGAGAATTTAGTATAGGCATAACACACTACCTAGGAATTGAATTAGACCTAGCCTAATTTTGGATTAATTAGAAACTTTTATGAATGCAGCTTTCTTTGAACTTATTTCTTTCACAATATTTTTTAATCCATATAAATACTTATTTTGACAGGTCAAAATAAAGCAAGGGTTGAAGATTTCATTGAATATTTGTTTCCGAAAGAAATGCACATGTTCAAGTAAGTATTACATGAACATTACATCAATATATGCATAAAATTATTCAAAATTAATTCTCATTCCAAAAATATAAATTTGGTTATTCTCCCATGTCAATGTAGATACAACATACAAGGTAGCCAATTCTCGAAATTGTTCCAAACAAATAAAAAAATTTTGTTCAATAATGTTTATTTCTTTTCCTATTTATGCCATATTTTTGAAAAGAGGTAGATATTTTATGTCTTGCACTTTTTCTTACAGCAATATAAGAGTTTAAACTAATTATTAATTTGAATTCAATTGCAGGTTCGAATTTTATTTTGTCACCACTATATATAATATATAGTGCTTCAAGAATTCAAGGCGTTTATGGATGGTGCTCATGAACATTAATATTAATATCATTTTAAAATTTTCATTTAATATTTAAAATTTATAAAATACGTTTTTAGATTTAATAACTTTGTATTTAAGGTTTAATTTAATAGTATGTAATAATGGGATTGATTGTATTATTTGGTTCTAAGCTTATTTTAAATATATTTAATTTTCCATTTAGTTAAATGTATTTATTTTAAATAATATTAAAAATAATTAATTATAAAATTATAATTATAAAACAATTTAAAAAATAAAATTTGTGACGGATAATCCAATAAATTAATTGGTGGGGAAATTAAATCCAATTGAAAAGAAAAAATAAGAAAATCCATCGCAAAAGTTTATGTGTCGAAACAATTTTCGTCGAAAAGTTAAACTTAAAAATCTGACACACATTTCTCCGTCAGAGCATTATTTATTGAAAATACCGTCACAAATCTTTTATTCGTCAGAAAATCCGTCAATAAATAACGTCGCAAAAAGCCCTCATTCTTGTAGTGTATAATCTCTCGTATCTATTTTTTCTAAATAATTTTTCTCTCATATATATATATATATATATATATATATATATATATATATATATATATATATATATATATATATATATAATCTCTCGTATCTATTTTTTTCTAAATAATTTTTCTCTCATATATATATATATATATATATAATTTTTATAATATATTTTTCTTAATTAATTTTAGTTTTATTTTTTCTCTTATCAAATATATATATATATAATTAATTTTGTATATCTAATAATTAATTTTTTTATTTTCTCATATATATATATATATATAAGTGGTTTATTAGTTAAAGTGTTTACATTTCATGTATGACACCGTGAGTTCGAATGTCTCCTAATGCGAATTTGACAATGGTGGTGGTATATATATGAGATTAAAATATGTTGGTATAAAACTAAAATGACAACGTGTTGGGTCGAATTATTTTGACTAACGGTATTTTGATGATGAACTTGTGTAAAACTTAAATAAGAATGAAACTAAGTCGTCTAATTGTTTTTGTGCGGGTGCATCAAAACATGTTAAGTTAGACTTAGCTTGAATCATGTTCATTAAACGTGTTGGTTATTAGACGTACACGTAGTTAGACGTGCAATCTAACAGACACGTGGTTAGACGTGCAGTCTAACAGACACGTGGTTAGACGTGCAGTCTAACGTACACGTAGTTAGACGTGCAGTCTAACGTACACGTAGTTAGACGTGCAGTTTAACATACACGTAGTTAGACGTGTAGTCTAACATACACGTAGTTAGACGTGCAGTCTAACAGACACGTAGTTAGACATGCAGTCTAACAGACACGTAGTTAGACGTGTAGTCTAATAGACAGGTAGTTAGACGTGCAGTCTAACAGACACGTAGTTAGACGTGCAGTCTAAAAGACACGTAGTTAGACATATCGTCTAACAGATAAAAGTTAGACGCAGGGAGTCTAACTCCTTCAGATTAGTTTGAAGGGACACGTAGTTAGACGTGTCGTCTAACTCCATTAGACTTGGTGGTCTAATGGATCATGCTATTAGACAGGGGCGTCTAACTTCATTAGACTTGGCAGTCTAATGGAGTACGTCTAATGTCTCTCTTCAGTAGTTGCTTGAAGTCAGCATCCGTCTACCCACGATCATCTAGTTGTACGCTACTCCTGCTCCACTAATCCGTATAGATCAGTACGTCAGCCAGTTGCATCCAATGAATGAATTCCATATAAGTAAATATTTTTCCCAATAATTGTTCCTTGCAGGACAATCCTAGAAGAATATTCGGCGCACTACCAGATTGGTACGGCCACGATCTTTGTGCATAGTGTATGTTGTACCTGTGTACTATGTGGGCTCTCTAATGGGTTCTTGCCATATTTCAATACAGAAGATTCGACCATTGGTACATGCTCTCTATTTAAAGATCTTCAAGGACAACGGACGAGCTGTTGGACTCACAATCAACCTTACGAATCGCTCACTTGTTTACTTATTGAGTTTGTACATCAAGAGAGAGATAGAATCAAAACCCTGTCTAGCTGAGTGATATTCTTAAACCTTCTATAAGTTTAATATAGTTTATTATGTTCAACAGTTAGCTAGCACTGAAACTGTATTTGATTCAAAGAAAAATATAGTGAATCCTTCTAGTGGTTGGAAGAAGGGGTGACATAGGAGAGTTTTCTCCGAACATTCATAAACAAACTGTTGTGTCATTTACATTCTGTCATCTTTTTCTTTATTGGTCCTTAGCTTCAAACCTGAGCAAACGTTTCCGCACTTGAATCGTTTCAAGAGTTTTCAAGGGTTTGTGAAGAATAGAAAGTGATATTAATTCCTAATAGGATTTCTATCAATCCGTTTTCAAGAAGTAGTCATCAATAGTTAGACCCCTGTCTCTATTGGTGCCACCGATCCTTTCACAATGATCATTATGGTGGTATATAAGACTAAAATTATGACAATGTTGAAAGAGAATATATGGTGATATAAGAAAAAAAATTGAAGGATTAAATTATGTTGGTATAAGACTAAAATGACAATGGTCATTATGGTGGTATATAAGACTAAAATGAGTATGACAATGATGAAGGAGAGTATATGGTGCGATTAGACTAAAATAATTGAAGGATTAAAGATATGTTGGTATAAGACTAAAATAATAATAGTTATTGGTGTTGATATATATATGGGGATGAAAAAATTAAAAGAATAGATATGGTGATATAAGATTAAAATGATAATAATGGATGTAAATGAGAATTTGATTGATCCAACTTATTTTTTCTTTAAATAGTACTATTTTTCTGGTTTGATTTGTTTTAAGAGGATTTATCTTAATTTATATGTTCAAGAAACTATTTATTTGTGGACAATATTTTTTTATATCACAATTTCTATTATTTGGTAATTTCTTGTTGAATGTTATCAATACTGGTAATCACTCTACTTCTGGACGTATGTGCATTATCTCACTTTATAAAAAAATATAGAAAAATTAATGCAGTCAAGTCAACATTTATAACTGAAAATAATTAATATATATGATGGAAACATATTTTTTATTATATAACATATATCTTACTTTTAAGTTATATGATCTTTCATGAAAAATACCTAATCATTTGAATTAATTTGAGCATCTTAGATTAACAAATTCAGTACCATTACTAGTTCTAATAGTTTTGATCTTAGTATCATATTGAGTTTTAACTATTTCAAAAAATTCAAGTAATCTATCATAAGCTAATTCCTTATTTTCAAAAAAAAAAAAGTCCAATTACATTTGTTAAAATCATTAACAAGAGTTAACATAAAAGGACAATGTATATATTCTTGTTGGGCACCAAACATCAACATGAATTAACTTGAAAAAAATTGAGTACTTGTTGAACTGTTTTGAAAAGGAAATTTGTGCATTTTAGATTTATTGCATACTTCACAGTGAATTAAACTAGAAATATAATCTAAAAATAAATGTTTTAGAACAATATCGGATGGATAACCAAACTTAGAATGCAATAATTCCTATTAAAATTTGCAGTACAAATTGTATTATTCATGTTATTGAAACTAATATTGTCAATATTACAAGAATCTAAAACATAGAGAGAATTCAAAATATATTAAATGCCTAAATTTTTCCATTTTCAAGATCCTGCATTTTGCAAGAAGTAGAATCAAATATACATTGTATTTTACTTGCTTTATCATTTTTGAAATTTATATTAAATTGTATTAGAATTTTGGTGAAAAAAATAGGTTCTGAGATAATTTTATGTGTTAAGTGAAATTAACATATACTCTCTAGTCTTGGTCTTATTTGGAAGATAAAAAGAATTTGATCCTTTAATGTTTTAATTTCAAGCATTTTTTCTTTTTAAAAACAAACATGATTGATTTCACCTGTACCGATAATCCATAACGGATTCTTTTTAAAACTTTGGTTAAACTTTTAACAATTATGTATATTAGAAAATAAGTTAAAACAGACTTATCAACGCGGTTTTTTCTAGAAGATGCTTCAAAAGAACTTTGATTGAACATAATGCTCAGCATCTGTATAGCTTCATCCGAGTATCTTTTTGTGAAATATTCTGCTTTTGATCTTCACAATTCATATAAAGAGGAGGAATGTCATGTTCATAGAGCTCTTTCCTTTTGAATCTCGATTACCCTTCCACCACCAATCCGGATACCCAATAAGTTTGAAACACCCTTCTTGGAGATGTACAGTACCCTTGCAGTTTAGACAATAAAGATTGGCTTTCGAACATGAATTTCCTCCCTTAGACTTTTTATCATTCCTTTTCTATATCCTCCTCCTGACTTAATAGACATATCAGCATGATCCACCTTTTCTTGTCCGACATTACTAATTTGTCTTTGTTTTTGAACAAACAAAAGTGAAGCATAAACTCTATCAATATCTGGTGGAAGTTCAAAAACCATAATTTGACTTTTCTCATAGTTAAAAGTAAAATAAAGTCCTATAAAAAATTTCCCTAATCTTCTTTGGACATCTTATTCTTCAACAGGATCTAAAATCTAGCAAAATTTGTTTACCCTTACTTTACAATCACATCTTGAAAGTGGATTAAGGGCATGTAACATATCTCATAATATGTTCATTTTAGAGTAATATGCCTCTAGTTCTTCAACATTATGTTTCATTGAATTGATTTTAGTTTGTAATTAAAATGAAGACTGCTCATTCTTAACTTGGTATCTTTTCTTGATACCCTCCCATAGTTCAAGAGTTGTCTCAGTATGTACCAAATCCTCTTTAATTTCAGAAATTAAAGAATTAAGCACCCAAGATGGAATCTACTTTAATCCATCTAGCATAATAAACATCATCTTTAGTACAAATGATTGAACTATCAACAAAACCTTGTTTCGATTTTGTTGTCAATGTTATCCTAATACTTCTACTCCAACTAATGTAGTTTTTTTAGAGAAAAGTGTTGTAAAAATAAACATACTAGGGTTATCATGATATGATACATGCAAAGGATCATCCACGCCTTACACCATTCTTCCTTTTGTAGTCGTTGTCGATTTCTCTCCACCTTCTTGCAAATTTATTACAGTTCTTGCCGGACATTTTTCAATTTCTTTTCTGGTCATTTGCGTTCGCCGAAATCTCTTCACCCATAATTAAATATCTTTCTTGATCTAATACCATGGAAAATCTTGAAGATATTTTAGTAGAAGAATAACTAGAAGCAAGCTAGAGAGAAATTAGGTTCGGATGAATTGAAAATTATCAAAAAAGTGACAGATCCTAAGACACTGTCTCCCTTATATATATATATATCAAAATATTACATTAGTCCCTATTATTTTAGATAATGTATAAACTAAATATATAATTAATATTTTTTTTATAACTTAGCAACAAACATTTACAATAATAATTTATAAATTATATTCAAACATAATTTAATTACAGACTCAATGAACATATGTATACCTATGGAAACATAAAATACATTTAACAATACATCAATCAATAAAATCAGAAATATCTGACTTTGAGTTGACGGAGAGAGTGTTCGGATGCTAGAAGCATGGGAAGTTATCGGTATGGGATCAGGTGTCCGACCCACACACTTTCGTGAGGATCTTCGAAGTGTCAACAATTCACAATGAGCCACTGATCGATTGTTTGAGGATAATCAAAGAATGGCGATGGAACTGGAGGAATTGAAAAAGAGGGATGAAGAAAAAACTCAAACGATTAATTAAATACAAGCGGAAAAGGTATAATTGATTTCAAGAATGGATAGGGAAAGTGCAAAACGGGAGAAGGAAATGTTAGAAATTAATGCAAGAATAGAGAGTTTTGAAATGTTTATGAGGCAATATCAACCACCCCTCATCCCCCACCATCTAATTCTAGTATGTTTCGACTGAAAATGGGTTTATGAATTGATTGAATATGTTTTAATTTTAATGTAAAACATGTTGTTTGGATGACTGGTTTGGTTGTGAATTTTGGAATGATCATTTGCTTTATGAATGTCATTTATTTTATGAATTGATATTGGTTTGGCTGAACAGGTTTCGGTTGAGAACATAACAATCGGGCTATTTTTTACATTTTATAGGGAAAAACCGAAAGTTAAATGGAATCTTTCGGTTTTTCTTGAAAAGGAAAAACCGAGAGTTCTTCATATACCTCTCGATTTATTTGAAAATGAAAAACCGAGAAATATGTGGAAAACTTTCGGTTTAGATACCCGAGAGAAAAAATGAAAGTTAATTAGTAAACTTTCGGTTTTTTTCTCTAAAGAAAAACCGAAAGTTACCTAACCGAAAGTTTTGCAATTAACTTTCGGTTTTTCTCTCGGGTATCTAAACCGAAAACTCTACGATAACTCTCAGTAAACGCCCAATTGTTTTTAACGAAAGAGTCAATGCCGAGGAATAGCAAGAGTCACTTACACTTTCGGTATTAGGTCTATACCGAAAGATATAGGGTCAAAACCGAGAGTTTTTACACTCGTTTTTTACCTCTTTTTCACCAGTGTAACGCATGGACTCTTCAATTAACTAGCATTGAATGTCTAACATTGTATTTTACCAAATTAACGCAACGATGTTAATTAGTTATGGACTAATTGATAAATTAATGAGCAATATTCATTGTTAATAATTGGATGGTTTTATTTGAAGATTTAATTATCATTAATATATACTCAATCTTTATTCATTTCACAAAACCACTTCATCCTTGATTATTTTCTCACTCTAGAATTCCAAAGGCCCTCTTCTTGTTTTGTGAGTGTTCTTCGAGGTCTTCGCTCAATATTTTCTGTTGAAACCCGGTGATAGTTCAGGTACTTTATCAAGTTGTTGCGTAGTGATTTTGGTGGTGAATCACTACTAGCAGATTCGTTGTACCTTAGGAGACAATCATCTGTGATAAGCTCCGGCACAAGGGGAGACGGTGGAACTATTTTAAGGGAAATGTGTTAAGCACGTGCCTCGAATCAACATTATATTTGGTGATTTCATTCTTCTTTATATTTTATTTATTTTATTTATTTGTAACGTCATTATATATATTTTCTCTTTATTTAAAGACAAGATTTCTAACAATCTTAAAACAGTTTCTTTGTGCTAAGCTATTTAAGAGCTTGCGCCATCGATTTTTTTTTTGTCTTTGATGTTTCAAAAATTCGAGTTACGGTGTTGCGAAAGAGATGATACTCATTTCGAAAATATGAAAATGATTCATTTTAAGTCTTTATTGTATATAAATATGTTGATTATTAACACATTTGTTTTTATGCTGCTAAAACTTAATTTTATAAGCTAATATATTTTGATATAAAAAAATTTCTCAAGAAACATTAATATGTATATTCATTATACAAATTATATAGAAAATAAATTAGAACACAATAATTTAATTTGTTCTAGTTTTAATTAAAGATTTATTTAGTTATTAAAATTATTAATAATTATGAATGAAAATAAGAAAATATTAGCTTCCAATTTTCAAAAAATTAATGATAATAAAATTAATTATAATTGAAACTTATGGTTTCAGTTTTAAAATAATTAATTATAATATATATATACATTCTTAAATTAATTAAGTTTGATAATTAAAAGAAGATAATATGTGATATTATGATTAATAACTAAGATAATATATTATATATTTATATATATATATTATCTTATATATTATATTTTGATTATGATGTTAAGTTATTATTTTAAATAATGTGCATATTATTTTAATTGTGCATATATTCATTTTGATTGGTAAAATATTTGTCATGTTTATTTTAATATTTTTATATTTAAAAAGATCAAAATTAAACACAAAAGTATAAATAAAAAATAAATTTCAAATAAATCCTTAAGGATTTAACAAAAATATATATTTGTGATCAAGTGGCCAAAACCAAAATAATTTGTTACAGCGCACGCAAGGACCATCGGATAAGCACTGGATTTTCATTCAGCGCCCAGGAGAGAGCAGCGTAGCCGGTTGTAGCCAAAGCAACGCGTGGCCGGGCAACAGCGGAACGGTTAATGCCTTGTTAGCCATGATGCTAACGAAACTCCCAGACGCAACGTCGCCTGGACAGAACGCCAAAGGAGCATTCCAACGCGCTCAAAACAACGTCGTTTAGAGCCCCACCTTCTTCTTCGTCATGACACCATCTGGATAAGGATGAAAAATTGTGGATGATTTCTCCAACTTGGAACTCATCCATTAGGCCACCATTTAGGCTCATTTAAAGCATCGAATGATCACCTTACGATGGTGATCATTTCTACCTAGGTTTTGGATTTTTCGAAAATTTGTTTGAGGCCTTAAATCTTGGATTTGTGCATTCAGAAAACTTCCCAAGGATCAAGGACTATTCTCCAATCCTTGATAAGGCTTCAATCACCCTATATTTTATATTATAGTTTGAATTTAAAAAAAAATTATATTTCAAATTTTATAAGCTTTTATGCTTGTTGTTTTTGGTGATTTATGGATACAAACCAATCTTATGATTATTTAGAAATTATTTGGATATGATAGAGCTGATCAATCGATTTAAACAACAAAACTCCAAATTTGAATTTTCAAAATTAAAAAAACGAGTGTGCTATTTTTTAGTTAATTTTGTTGAATCACAGTCTAAAAAGTTTGCCAACATGATTGTAATGATGTTGGGCAACTATTTGAATCATGTTTGATCCATCTCAATCATGTTTGATCAAAATTAAAATTTTCAAAATAAATTAAAATTTTTGAGTTCTTGAATTGGTCAAAACGAACAACAAGTAGTTTTGTTTTTGTACCAATCAAGTATATTGGATAACTCCTTACACTTTAAAATCAAAAACTCATTTTTTATCACAAACTGTTTTGAACAAATTGATCATCATCTAAGTCGATTGATACCTTGAGATGATCATCAACATATTCCTGAGTTAGATCAAAAAAATTGGAGTTAAAAAAATGAATTTAAAAAACCTACACTTGGTGTTCTTGAGGACCAAGGCTCGTTAGCTTAGGACCGAGAGATCCAACCAAGGATCCTCGGTCTAGACCGAGACAAAAGATTGATAAAATTGAACTTAGGACCGATGTTCTTGAGTTAGGACCGAGACCTAGGACTGATGTGCTTGAGCCAAGATCGAGAGATTCGGCTGAGGATTTTTACCTAGGACCAAGTGTCCTAACCTAAGGATCGAGAGTTTTAACCTTGGGACCGAGACTCCTTAACCTTAGAATCGAGAGTCCTTACCCTATGACCGAGAGTTCTAACTTTGGAACCAAGACTCCCTAACCCTAGGACTGAGAGTTCTAATATTTGGACCGCAAATCTTAAGCTTAGGACTGAAAGCTCCTTAACTAGGACCAATGAACTTAGCCCATAGCTAACCTAGGATCGAGAAGTTTATACACCTCGGCCGAGAAACTAAGCCCCAAGCTAATCCAAGACTAATAGGTTTATACACCTAGATCGGTAAGATCAACTAAGGACTGAGAGTCCTTAGTACCTCGACCAAGGGACTTCAGTCCTTAGACCGAAGATCCCGAACCTCGACCCGGACCGAGAGTTTTTGACCTTGACCGATAAAAACGAACCCCAGGCTTAGGAGTCCGGTCTTAAGGCTTGTTTGATTCCACTTTTAAAAATCCAAAATTATTTTTATAATTTTGGAACTCCAAATCATTTTCTAAAAATCCTGAAATATTAGAAAATGCATTTTAAATATTTTTAGGATATTTCCAAAAAAATATTTTAACAACAACTTGTTTGTTGTTTTTTCTAAACCTTAATGCCTATTAAAATTGACTGATATTCTTTAGGTATTTCCTCCATAGTTATCATCCACAATAGATATCAGCATTTAAATATTGATGTTTCAATATTTTAATAACGCTAAACATAGAAGCATGATTAGGACCAGAATAATAAACGGTTAAAACTCAAACATTATACAACCAATTTTCAAAAGTCAATTTTATAAGTAGATACCGTTTTTAAAATGGGTACGGAGGATGAAATGCGAAAGCCCTTTTCCCGAGTATCAGCAAACTATGAACTAAAAGAAAACTATGGTCAATAAGTTTGTATACATATGCCAACTCTTATTGATTTTCAAAAAAAACAATTAGCGACTCTGTTTCAAAATAAATAATCTTTTAAATTAATTATGTTTAATTAATTTAAATTAAAATATTTCTAAAAAAATTAAATTGTGGTCTGAATACCATAAATCCCCGGATTATTTAAAATTGAAGCTCGAAATTAATTAATTTTAATTAATTTCAAAAAGTTGTCAGGAATCAACGACATCTTTTAAAAATAATGTTTTATTTTAAAAGAAAATTTATAACACACAAACCGAGGTTATATTTCACGAACCTCGAGCTTTTCTGGAGCCAAGGTTTTTCCGGAGTTATAGTTATCAAATCATCTTTATCAACTTGAATAGCATAAGAAAAACTATTATCATCAGACTATTTTTGCAAATATTCTAAAACACCTCATGTATCCTCAACCATCATATTTCTTGTTCTTTTTTATTGCAAATAATTTCTGTAATCTTCAAAATAAAGCCTACAAACTTCTTCACACCCACTTGTCTCGTGATTAGATCATAAGATGCTTTTTGGGTGACTTTGGCATCACTTGTTATCTCAATCTGTATTTTGACTAAAAAAATATTTTTTTTTTTGTGTGTCTTCTATGTAGGTAGGTTTTGTTTGAACTTGAAAGATAATGATTATGCTCTTTTATAAATTGTACCACAATAAACCTATCATTTGTTCGATTATAGATCTTCATTTTAGTTTACAACCAAATCTTGTTCAGATCGACTATTTTTAACAAAACCCACTCGTTAATCCTTCCCCTCTTACCTTCCTAATTGTCACTATGACTACTAGATATTCTTGTGTCAAAACCGACCATCTTAACATATGACAAATAAAGTTTATAAGTTTTTTCTTCAGTCTCAAACTATCTCAAACTACATTTTTAATTGTGGTACAAAGTCTTCTATGCTAACTGAATTATTTTTATCTAAATTTATATCAAGTAGAAAATAGTCTCTCATTAAATCAATTAATATGTTAACTTAAAACGTTGTAAATTGACAAAATAAACTAAAAGTGATTCTAACCTTTATTAATAACATCAAAGTCATTTTCTCCATTGTCTTTGTTTGCTTCGAAATTCAATCGTAGATTCGCCCTAAATAAATATTACTATAATCTTGAAAAGAAAATCCATATTTTATTGTTTAATACCAAAATATCCAAATCATCAAAATCCAAATAATTCAAATTTGAATTTCTGAGTGTCCAAAAATTAAGAAAATTGAATGAGTATAATTTTTGTCATGCTAATGCTAAGTTTTCAATTCAATATCTAAATAACTCAATTAGTTAGAGAACATGACTCATTGCAAATCAAATCAAATCAAATGAAGATATTGTCATCAACTCCATACTAAATATACATCAAATGACAAAGGGATAATTAAATTTTACAATCCAGGCCATTTCTTCTGACAGTTTGGTTTAATTCAAATATGTTTTATTTTTAATCAGACATTTCATATGCTAGTTCATCTTATACAAAATCCAAAACATCTAATATAAACCCTCAAATTGATCAATTTTGAAAAAGTCCTTTTAACTATTACTTTTTCATATAAACTATGAATTCATTTCTTCATATATGAACTCTTTTTAAGTTGAAACAAAAACAATTCTAATGATGTTCAGAGTTTTTTTTTTTTTTTAATTCAACTATAATCAAAATTATTTCATCATTTCTTTAGTCAATCAAATCAAATCATTTAATTTATTAACCAAAATATTAAAATCATTTCTATTATTTTTATTTCATTATTTATTATTATAAATTAATATATTTAAAGTTATTTTATCAAAAAAAAAAATCCTCTCAAAATCAACATCAATTAACGTTTTTTTAAATAAATTGCAATAGAACAAGCTAGAGTTTGACAAAAAAAAATCAATTAATTTATTTTTAGAAAAAACATTATCGCCTAAACATAGTTCACTTTCAAAATAACTTCATTGTTAAAGTGCCTATCTTAAAAACAAATAGTTTAAAAGGCTAATTTCAAAATTAACAAATACTTTAAGGGCTTATCTAGCTGTAAAAAAAATATTATTATCAGTCATGAGAACAAGCAAGCCCACATGGTATTAGGATGGCAATTGGGGTAGGACAGGCTCGGATGATGGGCTCTTGTCATTGTTCTATTCTCTACCCCACTCTAATAATAATGATCTTATTCCCTTTCAAGAAAAAGAAAATTATTTGTAAAAAAAATTCTCAAATTAAAACTCTCGCATTTAAGTGTGGCTCCACCAGAGTAGTCCTAGAAGGTTGTTCTCAGTGTACTTATATTGTCGCACTTTTTAAAACTCATTAAGGTAGTTCGAATAAATCTTACATTGTAAAAATGTGTCCACAATGGGTAAACAAATAGCCCGTAATGACACTTAACAATTTAACTAAATATGGAACTGATCGTCCGACAAGCTCGAACCCATGACATCTTAAAAAAATTGGGAATATTCATCTTTTGTTATTGTTAGACAATAAATGGAAATAATAGTCTTACATTGTAAGTCAATTGTTTCATGTTGAATTAACACTAAAATTTTATAACTAGAAGGGATTGACCTAGGTACCTAATTAATTAGATTTAGGTAAAAAAATATTATCTTATCTAAATTAACCGAGATATATAACCAAAATAAAATATTTTATCAAAGAAATTTATTAATATTTTTGTATCCAAATTCAGTCTCAAATCTAATTATAGGCTATAAAGTTTTTTTAAATGAATCCTAAACTAGATTAAAAATAATGGAGTTTAAAATTTAAAAACATAAAGAAAGGTCTTGTTCTTTTTGAATTAAAAAAAAAATTAAAAAAAATTATTTTTTTAATTAATCACTTTTAAACAATTAAATCACTCCTTTTATTAACCAAAATACTAAAATATTTTTTATTTTAAATTATTAATTTTAATTTTATTTATATATATATCAATATCATTTAATTTTTTTTATAAAAAATAATCATCCAATAATTATATTTTTTTCCTCTAAAATTTTTAAAAAACCAATCCGAACAAGCTTAACAAGCTACACCTGCCCCCAACTTCAAGACCATTTTAAGTCCAATCAAATCAACAACTTACAGCTTCTTAAAATTAAAATTGTAAAATTCCTAAGAATTATTCTTTGTTGAGTTATATATTATTATTATTTATATATATATATATATATATATATATATATAATTAAAAAAACTTGTATATCTTCACCATTTTCAAATAAATATATAATTCACACCTGCGATCATTCAATAATAATAATAATTAAATTATATTATAAAAAATTATATTTACAAAATTAATTACATTAAGTTATTTATTTAAATAAATAATAACTTTATTTATTTATATATATTCAACTTTTTTTATTATAATATCGTAAAATTAAAAATATTTATAATCTCATAATACCTTGCATATCACAAATTTAAAATCAAAATAGCTTTAATTGAAATCTTAAATTTTAAGTCATCCTCAAACATTTGATGAGTTTAAAAACTATAACAAATTGTCATCAATATCTATGTCATTAAAACTGTTGACTGGTTTAGAAGAATAATGAGATAACAAACAACTTCAATTTATTAAAGGTGCAACTTATAAAAGATTCAAAATCATTTGATAAATGGCCATGCCCTCTCTTGTTTCAATTCTTTTTCATTTCTTCTATTTCATCATCCCCATTCGGATCTTCTTGAAGATGAAGAAAGTCTATAAAGTAGCAAGAGTGTCACTTAGTTGAGTTGTGCTAAAAGCTAACCCTAATGCTCTCATAAAAAAACAGAGTATTTTCTTGGTTCTTGCCCTTGTTGCATGCATAATAACACAAATATGAATAAACCATTAGTTGTTTTTAGAAAAGGGAAACCGATATAAGTGATTGCCATTCATTATGTCCCACCTGCCCAACAAGAAACTAACATGAATCTCGGGCTGAGTAGTTAGGAAATACAACAAATCAAATACAAAAATCAAGAACATCATTTCTGTTTGTGTATGTAGTAATAGCTAGAAATCAAGCAAACAAAAAGCATAGAAAGCCTCAATTGCATTCAACACCCACTTCAGCAGCTCGACGAGGCTTATTTTTTCTCCTGCTCCCGTTTTGTCTGAATCCAACTGTTCTCGATGAATCATCATTATCCGCCCCATTCTTTTCCCCACCATTTGAATCAGCAGGAGGAGTTTCCTTAACAATAGAAGACCTCTTCCTCTTCCTTCCATTAACCGTGGTTGAATTCTTCAATTCATTACTAGTACTAATACTGATGGAGCTCTTTGCATTTTCAGAATCTCCTACATTTTCAACCTCTTTTTCCTGAACTTCACCTTTCAACGATTTCAATGGACGCCCTCTTCTCCTCTGTACTGGAACCACCTTCTTTTCATCCTCGCTGCCAATGTCCATCTGTTTCTTCCCCACCTTTCCTTTACCTCTGACCATAACTTCAATGCTGTTGTTCGATATATAGCAAGTAATATTCAAGCATAAAGTGATGATTCCTGCAATATAATTAACCTTAGGGATTCAAATTTCAGAATTTCTTAGAGGGTAATGAAATGATCTGAAAATTAACATCATCAAATAGACAAATAGTGTAGAATTTGAGCTAATAAAGATCAAGTGTCAGGTGAAAACAACAAATAGAGAATTCGAGTTTTGTATGAGAATCAAGACTGAAAACACCTTAATCCAATCCTCTTGACAATTGGGTTCAGAGGACAACAATCAAAACAAAATAGGGATCCACAACATTCACTTAATGAGGATTCAACATGAAGAAGAATTTTATGGGCGAGATTCAAAAATCAAACCCCATGAGCAAATCAAAGGGATCCATAAGAACTAATCCCTCTTATGTTACCAATTTGCGATTGAATCCATATAAATCCCCAACAACCTTAAGATGAACAGCGGCCATTTTGCATCTTCATCAAGAAAAGAAAAGAAAAAAAACCCATTTCTCAGAAACTATAAATCAATCACGCCAGTACAGAAACTACAAATAATAATCAAATCGAAGAATCTAATTCATATCAAAGGAAGAAACGAGCAAAACGAGAGAAAAAGTGATTTTCAAGATACAATAGATGAATCAAGTAATAATAAAAGAATACCAGATCAAAAGGGTACATACATAAATCGATATTGTTTGTAATCAAAGATGAAAAAGTCTGATCTTTTTACATTAGAGGATGAAGAAGATACTGCTAGCCATGGAGATGAAGAGAGACAGAGGGAGGCAAGAAGACTGATACAAGTGGGAAAGAAAAATATATGAGTACGGTACAAATAGACTTTGGAGGCTGCTTGCATCATCTCTCTACTTCTGGCATTTTTTATTTTTACTGAAAGTAAATTATTTTTATCTTAAAAGATATTTAACGCCCTAATTAACTTCTTATTCTTTTTACCACTATCTCATATATTTACTTTGGGAAATTTGAGGAGATGACTTCACTAATAGGTCTAATAGCGGAAAATGCATAGTTTAAAAATAAAATCGTTGGTGACCCTTTTATTGTTTTTGGACGAAAATGTTTGTGTCACGCAATTTATTCTATTTTTTAAAAAATTTAATTATGAATTTTTTTTGGACGAAAATGCTCCAGTTACGTCACACAACCGTGAGACGAAAAAAAAATTGAAAAAAATAAAAATTCTGGTTGCGTCACGCAACTGGAGTTGCATTACGCAAGGGTATAATTATCATTAAAAAAAATGGTCACCAACGCTATTTAAATTATGCGCTTACACTATGCTCATTTAGGCATATCAGTATGTCATTTCCTCAAATTTCCCTTTACTTTTATCATAATGAAACATTTATATTTTATTATTATTATTGTTATTTTGTTCATAAATATTATTCATTTATTTATTATTTGAAATTAATTATAAATTATAATGTATAATACTTACTATTTTATGATAGTTTCCAAATTTTCTTATATTAATATAGAGTAATCTAATTAATTTGAAATGTTTTTTTTATTTGGTTGTATCAATATTATTATATACATTCAAGTTAGTACAATAAATCATGATGAATCTCAAACAATATATATAGTAATAAAATGAGTCCAAAGAAAAAAATCATTTATAATATTAAAATGATAATTTAAAATGAAGAAAATAAATGAAAATTTACAAAATTTATAGTGGTGTAATTCATGGTGGAAAAGAAAAGACTCATTTTAAGTTACTATATGCAAAGTTTTTATTGTAAGTTTTTATTTTTTGAATGATTTGTGGAAGACATTATATAAAATGAAAATAATGTCAAAATTATTTTAAAAAAATGAAAGAATAAGATGACAAATGAAATTAAATTTAAGTTTTTGTTTGGAAAGAGAGTAAGGACAAAGGGGACTTAGTAAAAATGACAACAAATCAGATGGCAAATAAAAATTAGATTCGGCAAAAACTTGTCATTTTAGAGAAAATTATGTGGAATAATAAATAAATAAAATTATACAATTTTTTTTGATAAATTTTCATATCTGTTTTATTAATTTTTAAAACTTGCCATTTAAGGTTCCAAAGTGAAAGTATTAATTTTAATTAAAAATTATTCAAAATGCATAGTTGATGGATTGGTCCAACCTTGACATATTTTAACTTTTTTTCCTTCTTGAAAATGATATTTTTTACAATTAAATAAGAATATTTCTTTTTTCTTTGACTCATAAAAAATAATACAATTTCTCCTAGTTATATTCCATAACAATATCAAATTAAACTATGATATCAAAGATCCAATAATAATTTTTGAACCATCAATATACCATTCTAATTAAACATTATTTATTCAATCTTCTTTCTTTATAGCAAATAGTCAATATTAATTTATGAACCCCCCCAATATACCATCCTTTATAATTTATAACCATATAAAATTAAACATTATTTATTCAATCTTCATATGGTTAGCTAATAATAGTTTTTGAATCATCAATATACTATTCCTTGTATAGTGTATAATAGCTTATAATTTACCTAGTGCTATTTTATTTTTTTCAATAAATATTTACACATTCTTAAATGTTTTTTTATCTCTTTATTATTGTATTTTTAGATAAAAAAAAATTTATTAATTTTTTTAAGTCATAAAAACAGTTTATAATTAAATACATCATAAATAGAAATTTGGGACTAATTTAGTTATTTTTAACATATATTTTACCTACTATAAAAAAAATAAATTATCCAACTTTTACACAAATTGAAAATTTAAATTTTAAAATATTCCAAAACATTTATTTGTTTGAAGATATTTATAATTGATCAAAATATGTCTGGTTTGGATTTAGATTATTTAAATAATTTGATTTGAGATTATAAAAAATAAATTATCGAGTAAGGGGATTTATAGTATATTAATATTTGATAAAAAAAAAAAACAATATATTTTAAAAATATATAAAATATTTTAATTAATAAATTATTAAATTAATTGATAAAGTAACATTGCTTTTTTAAAACTATTTAATTAAGATTGACAATTACTAAGCCCAAAGAAATAGAAAATCTAAGTTTGATATTTGTAAGTTTATAAAATCTGAGTTTTTTTTTTTTTTTTTTTTTTTTTTAAATAATAAGAGTTTACCTTAATAGAATATTAGTTATATATTATTATTATTTATATATAAAATTAATTTAAAAAATAATACTAAAATAAGTTATAATAAAATTTTAATTACATTACTTTATTTGAATACAGTAATACTTTTTTACTATATAACATAAATTTATTTTTATAAAATTAAAATAATTTATAAACTCTAAAATTAAATAATTTATAAACTTAAAATAGTAAAATTTTGAGACTATAAATTTAAAATGGTAACAATTTAAATAATATAAATTTTTCCTAAAATTATTATTCATTTTTTTTATAATATTTGTAAAATCAAAATATTTTAATAGATAATTTCATATATGAAGTACTTGGTCCAAACTGTTTTAATTTATTATTTGTTTTCATTTTTCCTCCGATCAGCCAAAGTGAACACACGCCCTTCGCCGCCGACCGCCGACCGCCGACCGCCGGTTAATCTCAAAGACGCCTTTTTACGTAGATCAAAACCTCGATCTTTTCCCACTTCTCACTTATCACAACTATTTATTGTTCTTCATCTCGGCCTCAACCTCATCTTGCAGTTGCCACCACTCGGAGGATAACAAATAAAGGTAACCCATTTGTTAATTAGTTTCGTCACTTTATGATCTGCATAAGAGTATTATGATTACTCGTTTTCTGTTTTCACGTATTTAAAATGTGTCTGAATCTTTGATGACAGTAGGGTTCTTAAGTATATTGCCCTTTTTCTTATCTGTTGTTAATATTTGATCCTAGAAACCAGTTGTTTTCAAGCATTTTCGCTTTCATTGCGATTAGATTGATTCCTTTTTTCCAAATGTATTCATTCCCCTGAACTTGATTTGGTTGATTTGAGATGTCCTCCAGTTTACATATACAGTGTTATGGAATCAAAACTTCATCAACTTGAAAAAGAAGCTTACAGATCAGTGTTGGCAGCTTTTAAGGCACAATCTGATACCATAACTTGGGTATGCATCAACTTCAATCTATTGCATTTGATTCATGTATATTCTCAACATCAACTGTTATGACAGGAGAAGGAAGGGTTAGTAACAGAACTTAGGAAAGAACTAAGAGTTTCTTCCGACGAACACAGAGAACTACTAGCAAGAGTTAATTCGAATGAACTCATCCATAGAATAAGGTTTTCCCATTGTTATATTTCTTTCTGTGATATCATTCGAAAAGATAAAAGGTGTTTTCATCATTGCATCTTCTTTTGGTAACTGTCAGGGAATATAGACAAAGAGGTAGTGGGCAGGTTGATCCCATAATCAACAGTGTTCAAGATTCATCATCATACAAAAGGAAGAAATCTGTCCAGCAAATTTCTATGTCTTTTGATGTCCCATCAGGAATTTTACATTCTCAATCTGTCACCACTTTACAATCACCTAAGATTGTAACAAGACCTGCACAAGGAAATGGAGATTGGCCTAAACTTGTATGTTGATTGGTTGGTTATTCAACTTAAAATCAAGAAACATTTCTTTATTTCTATCTTTACTTGTTCAGGATACTTTAATTGGGAGAAGGTTGATGACGAAATGGCCTGGAGACAATACCTTTTATGAAGCTGTCATTAGGGATTACAGATCGGATGAGGTATAGTAGATTTCGATTACTCTTTTTTATCTCATAGATATATTACTCTCTTCTAAAGTAAGTACACAATTTTGGTAAAAAAGGTAACATTTTTTCTCATTCAGGGTCGATATGGTTTGGTATACGACGAAGGTACGTCTAAGGAAACATGGGAATGGGTGGATCTTAAAGAGGTTAGTTTCAATACTTGCATCCTTTTATTCTTGAATTTCTATATTACTTCATTTAGCATAAGATTTTATAAGTTTAAAATACTGCAAACCACATTTAAGACCTTGTTTGATCTAGGATTATTTGAATAACCAAAGTCATTATTTTCAAATAACCTTGTTTGATGTAGGTTACAGAAAATTAAGTTATAAATATATAGGTGATATATTTGTATTTTAGTTGATGATTTAAACGAAGTGATTGATTGATGTGTAAATTGTTGATTATGTTATTTGAAATTAATACAACTCACATCAAACAAGCCCTAATAAACCTATAGTAATCACATTATTATTATTATTTATTTAACAATTCAACATGAAACATAAAGGCTAGTTTATACTCGGAGGGTAGAGCAATGTTCATGGCTTACCAGGTCATGGATTTGAGCTTTCATGACAATTTTTTTTTTTTTTAAATTCAATGTGATTTGGTTAGATAGTTGAGTTATTTTAGCTAATGTGACAACTTTATTATTACAAACTTTATTCGTCAAGTCCTATTGCTAAATTTCAGATCTCACCGGATTACATTAGATGGATTAGTAGAGACCCGTTAATAGATATCTCAACTTTGGATAATAATAAGAAAGAATCAAGGCCATCAACAACCGGGCAAGCAAATACGATAGACAAGTTTGAGATACTACACACAGAAACCTTGATACACGAGGTAGGTGGAGAATATTGTGAACTTATTCAAAAGTCTTGTAGTTATTTTTTTCTCACTCTCTTATCATCATCAACAGGTGGAAAAAGTCATTAGTTCGAGTAATCCAAATCTATTCAAGATTGAAAAGGCAAAGAAGATGCTCAAGGTAATTAGTTTATTGAATATATGCCATAGTTTATTTATTTATTTATGTTTTATGTCTAATCGAGCATCTAATGCAGGAGCACGAACAATCGTTGATCAAGGTGATAGATATGCTTGTAAATGCATCCAACAGCGATAGCGAAAGTAGCAATAACGTTCATAGATGAGATTACAACCATTATTCTCAGGCTGTTAAATTACTTTTAGTCAGGAGAATACGATTTTGTTCTAAGAACTCTCAAACTAATTACCAACAATTTAGTTGTGTTAAAATTTGAAGTAAATTATTGTCAATTATAGAAGTTATTTATATTTTGTCACAATCACTTTAATACTATTCTTAAAAATTATCAAGTGATTTTGTTTATATTTGCTAAAAAAAAATATGTGATTGAATTAGTGGAAATTTATTTAAAGTAAAGAATGAATGAAAAAAGTGATATATTTTTACAAAATTTTAGATTACACTACAATTTTACCAAACAAGTATTTCTTTTTATGAATTTTGACAAATGTAAAAGTCAAAGTTATGGATTTGTTTTGTTTGCTATTTAGTTAAAAATTGGTTTAAACATGGTTGCAATCAGATGAAAATAATCAATTCTTGTATGACCAAACTCCAAAGTGACAAAAATTACACAAATCACACTTTATAACACAATCAATCTCCTTCTACAATATTTTACACATTTTACATTAAAAAATGAAAGTTCAATTTTTAAGTATTTTTACAAGTAATTGATGATAAATTAGCCCCATAGCTCCAACTTCAATGCCAAGAGGGATATGAAATGATTGTAACACTTAAACCTCTTAATTCTATTATGTAATGCACTGATTTGTGGATGAATTGCAGTAAAGAGAATCCATGATGTTTCTTTCTGTATCTTAATTCCCATTTACTCAATTGTTATACAATATAACCACAAATCAAAAAGGGAACTAAGAGAATCATTCCTTTAAAGGAAATGAGTACATAAATTAGGTACCTTTTTTTCTTGGGAGAAGAATGTGTTTACTTTCTTGGTCTCTTCTTGGGCTGTTTTGAAGCTGCGGCCTGATTATCACCACCTTCCCTTCCCCTTTTGCCAGACAAATTCGATAGGTTTGCAGGTGCTGCTAATGGCTTTTGTTGTTTCGTTAGACATTCTTTTTCCTTAACTTGTCCCCAATTGGTACTAATCTTAGAAGCTTGCCCTTTACTTCCATTGCCTTTACCATTCCTTTTCTGGTCACCTCCTCCCGATTTACTATTGTCTGAAATGGACGACAGATTCTTGAGCCTGTCAAGTGATAACCCGTCGTCTATGGACGAGTTTCTCTTACTTCTGTTTACAGAAATGGTAGGATTTTGTTTCTTCAAGTTTGTGTTTGTGTTATTTCCTTTGGCAAGTGTCGGATTTGGCTGCTTCACCAGTGAAGATGATCCCTTACCCGTGCGTTGCTGGCTGGATTTATTGTCTTTTACCTTCTTTTTTGTTTGTTCTTCTTCAATCTGGCTGAATTTAGTGTCTTTTATCTTCTTTTTTGTTTGTTCTTCTTCAATCTTAGAACTGGGTTTAGCTTGTTTCTGATTGATGCTCGGTTTGCCCTTGAGTGATGTTGTGTCTTTCGATGAAGTTGACGGTTTTGCACTGATTGAGCTGCGTTTTCGACATACTATAATGGGAGTAGGAGATTTTGGTTTCTGAATCAGTACTGCATCTTTTTGTTCAAGCTCCTCTGATGACAGTCCCTTTGACATCTCTTTTAAGACTAGAGATAAAAGCTCAATGGAAGCGGGATATTCTGTGGATTTCTTGCCGAAGAATACAAAAGCATTACCGATTATAAGAAGGAGATCGCGGAAGAACTTGTTGCTCGTGTCTGCGTACCATCCTTCATTGAGTCTGGATCTGATTGTTTCCAAATCCATATGTTGCTTAATCAAGCTTCTATAATGGAGAGTTTCCTAATATACAATGATGTGATTAATCAGTCAAAAATGGAAGGGAAGGGCAGGAAATAGTGAGAACTTTGATTTACCTGACTCTTTAACCGACGTTCAAACATGGAGAAGAGCTTGTTTGATCGGATAATCTCGAGAAAGTCGATTAATCGCTTGGATTTTATGGAGACGCCGGTGATAACCGGAGATTGATCATCCTTCTCGGGTTCATCGCCGGCTAAGCTTTGTTCATCATTGCTGCTGTTATCCGTCGAATCTTCAACCCTACCACCATCGGCTCCTTCGGCACCATCACCATCCTTCGATTCAGCCACAGATTCAAGTAATTCCGTTTCGATCTTCGTCGATTCAATAACAGGTTCCTTCTCAACGCTATCTGAGCTTCCGTTGCACGAATTATCTTCAATTTTATCTACGCCCTTGCTGGATTCGCGCTTAATGATCCTTTGATCTGTGGAATTTGACCCGTTTACAGATTGATTGCATCGGTCTATCTTGTCCACAGACGGATTCTCGTTTGGCGATCTATCAATTCCATCTCCGTCACCTCTCATTTCCTTGTTCTTCTCCAGATCCGACTTGCGTTCATCTTCATTAACCTCCTTCAAACTCTGTTCGTGTTCTTCTTTCAATTTTTTCACTTTCAACTGCAAAGACCTGAACAACAGCAAATACACATCCATAGCCAAAAATCTTCAGATCTTAGCTAAAAGCAAAAAGATCCTGTATTATATACTCCATCAGGAATATAGACAATTCTAAAGTGCTGAGATTTACGCGATCGAGATGTCGTAGCGTTCGACTTCTTTCCTCAGTTCAGCGACTCGTAATTTTCGCAATTCCTCGAGCCAGGGGATCTCAGTGTCAGCTCTATCTTCATCATCGCCAGGCGTGTAACGTCGTCTGAGGTCAAGGTATCGTCGTTCGCAGTTTATGGGAGTGAGAAGGTGGCCGGGGACGGTGATTCGCTTCCGGATTTCGTAGGCGACGGAATCCCAGCAATTGATACCGTGACGGTGGACGGCGCTTGCTAGAAGAAGCTCCTCCCATGTTCCCCATGTCAATTGTATCTCTTCTTCTTCTTCTCTCTCGTCCGGTTTTGCCATTTGTGTCCTGGTTCTTACGAATCCTCATCTCGCCGTTTGCGTGCCGCGGTTTATATTGGACCGGAAACAAATTCTCACCCTTAAACTTGTGCAAGATTTTCATTTTTCCTCTTAAACTCAAAATTTGTCTCTACATTCAATTTGAAATCCAAATTTTTGCAATATTTTCAACACTTATTTAACTTAAAAGAAATATGGTTACTAATAGGAATTGGACATATCTATAGATTAAAGGTTGGGTGAACTTCAAATTAAATATAATCTTGAACTTCAATTCTAATTTTTTCATTTTAAGAGTAGTTATTAAGAACTTCCTCGTTAGATTGAAAGTGGAAATTTGAAAAGGTTTCAATAAATTGATTTTGGAGTGTAGAGATAGTAGGGAAAGATTTCACCCAGAGAAAGATGTCTTCGGTTTGATTAGATATAAAAAGGAATATCGAAAATTGATTTCAATAGTTCGATCTCTCTTAATAAAATGAAGATATTAATGTTTTTTCTTTCTTAATGTTATGGAACAAAAGATCCTCTCCAGCAGAGTCACTTGACCCCAGAGATAGACGGTGTTTCCACAGCCTTAATTAAATCAATGCATTAATTTGACGGAAAAACCTCCTTTTGTTTGGCCCATGAGGATACTTGAACTCTACTTGCTCTTGTTGCCTGCTCCTCCGTCTTCCGCTTGTCACGAAAGATTATGCCTTTCAGAATGAACGACCGAGAGTTTTGTTGGGGAACACCAAGGAGATTTGAGTACAATTATCATTAAGATGTATGATGGGGTTGTTAGAACCTTGGAGTGGAGGTACGACATGTTCCAGAAGACAGTCAGAACTTAATATCTTTGAATTTTAAGATAAAATAAATTATTTAAGTTAAATGAGTATTTTATTAAAAAAAATTGAAATGTAAAGACAAGAAAACGGAAGAAGAAGATGAAAAAACTAATATTTTATCAAACGGATGAAGTACAAGTAAGATAAAAAAATAGAAAGGAGAATTAGAAAAAAAATTAAGTAGAATGAGATTTTATATCATTGAAAATTTAAAAAAATATACATTAAGAAGTTAGATGAAAATGAGGGAATTAATAAAATAAAATCTAGGCATCTATTTGTAAAGAAAACTAGAAAAATAATAAGTGGTGGAACAAAGGAAGAATTATGGTAATACTTGCATTATAAAATGAATTTTGTTTTCTTCGTGGTTACTAAACTATCAAACTGCTCTAAAATGTGTGAAATCAAACTGCTCTAAAATGTGTGAAATCAAACTTAGGCTTCCTAATGAAGAGTATAGAGTGACAAAAAGAAACAGACAAATATAGAAAACTATATAGGAATTTGTGCGTTTGATTGATTATTTATAGTAAAAAAATTCTAACTTAGATAAAAAAAAACTCATAGTCAAAATTGATACTTGAACTTTTAGTTATAATGTTAAGTACAATTTTAATTGAAAAGATTATAAATTAACTTAATTTACAAATATAATTATATTATAGATTCAATTTGCTACTTCTTATAAGTCTTTTAATTTTTCTAAAGTGTCATCCTTCTACATTGTATGATCATTTTTCAGCCTGGATATTTTTTTGTTAACTTTTTAAATCTCTTTATTATTGTCTATTTATATGTATGTCTAAAATGTTTGAAATCAAACTTAGGATTTTTAATGAAGTCTAGAGTGACGAAAAGGAACAGACAAATATAGAAAACTATATAGGAATTTGTACGTCCTTCTACATTGTATGATCATTTTTCTGTCGGGATATTTTTTGTTAAATTTTTTTTAATCTATTTATATGTATTTATATGTGCCTAAAATGTGTGAAATCAAACTTTGGGTTCTTGATGAAGAGTCTAGAGTGACTAAAAGGAACAGACAAATATAAAAAACTATGAATTTGTGCGATTGATTGATTATTTATATTTTTTTTAAATGGAAATTTTGTTTGAATAATAATTATATTTTATTAATAATAAACATTAACTACTCACCTCGCATCATTATAAAGAAGAAACATTAATTAATTTTTAGACAATACCAAAGTTTAGGTGATTATGAATGACTTGTTTTCAAAAACATAACACATGAATAAAAAACATGGCATTCAATTTTATACCATATTGTATATATAAAGAATTGTTACTGATCATATATAAATATTTCAAATTTAAAATATAAGAGTTTTTGTTGAATATTATAGATACTTTAAATTAAAAATAGAAAATTTTTGTTAAATTATTTATTTTGGAATTATAATTAAACACTTGATGAACGACTTGAATAGACAATATTAGATAATCAAGATAATTTGAGATATCTTCATCTTCAATTTCTTTTAAACAACCGAAGATATCTCAGATAAGATTAATGATCATTGAGAAAATTATTATAGAGAAACGAGATAGGAGCGTGCTAAGTGACTACATGATTTTGTTTCTCCTTATGATCTTCAACCAATGTGCTCTTAACAATATGCAATCGAGTGCTTTTTAGATATCTTCAATTTTCTTTTAACATATTGAAGATTTAAATATCTTAGAAAAACCCGAATTAAATATTGGTTAAAAGAAAATCAGTAGTTTAGAATAATCTATCTCAAATTCATTATGGAGAGAAACGAAAACATTCTATTTGTAGGCTTTGAAAATTATTTGGCAAAGACTATCAACGACGACATTTGTCAGTTGGTCGTTGATATTTTAAATAAAGAAGTATATGTAACGACATTCAAATCACGGTTACACATACTTATATACTACTATAATGACATTCAAAAATAACTGTTACATATATATCATGTGTTTTCTCTGTTTAGCGAAATAAAGGTATCTGTAACGGTTATACAAAAAACAATTACTAATTGCTTATAAGTTTCTGTAACGGTTCTTTGCATCACTGTTATAGATACCATGGTTTTCTCCATTTTTGAAATAAGGGTAACTCTAACGGTTATACAAAGAACCGTTACTAATTGTTTATCAGTTTGTGTAATGGTTATACAAAGAATCGTTACAGATACCATAATTTCTCGCCGTTTTTCGAAATAAGGGTATCTGTAACGGTTATACAAAGAACTGTTATTGATTGTTTATAAGTTTCTATAACGGTCTTACTTAGAGTCGTTATAAATACCTTTATTTTGAAAAACAGAGAGAAAACTAGTTTTCAGTAACGACTCTTCCTTATAGTCGTTACTGATAGATAGTATCAGTAACGGTCATATAGAATTGTTACTGATACAAAATTTCAGTAACGGTTCTATAACACCGTTACTAACTTTCGTTACAGAAGACCATTTTTCTACTATGTTGACACTTGTCTGTTATTCCTAATGTATCAACATGAAGATTGCTCGCAAGCCAGTTGTTGTCGACAAACTTGCTCGATCTTTAATAAGGAAGAACTAACGCAATAGTGCACCACAAGGCATGAACAATTCACCAAAAGAAAACTAAGAATACAAGATTTCCAACGGTGGTAACCTCAACCCATCACTCAACGCGTGTAGGTCTATGTAAACCCTATAACATTTGGCCCAAATATCTTAGTTGGTTAATAGCTTAGACTAGGGTTATCTATTTACGTCTATTTTTCTCCCACAACTTAAACTAAGTATAACATACTTGAGAGAGATGAGAGCCTCTAAAACTAAAACTTTTTGTACAAGAAATCGCCATTCTCAATCGAGACCTTCGCTAAAGTTCTAACCTCTCCTAGGGAGCCACCACCAATACTTATTGTTCACATAATTAATCCTTAGTTACTTGTTAAGCGTTTGATTGTGTTTAATATCTTATTTGATTGGAGAATTTGCGATTTCGTTTTCTGCCAAGAAACTTCGACGTTGTTCTTGAGCTCTAATGTAACATAAATCTCTTCCTAATTGATTAGAAGTAGTTTAGAATTAATGAATAATTCGGATGAATAACAATTAATTATTTGATTAGGTTATATGCTGTTTACTTGATTTTTTTTTTTTATCAATTATTGAATCTCTAATTAACTTATACAGAATCAAATGAATGCTAAAAATCAACCGTATAAATATGCAATCGAATCTTATATATGTAGTCGAATCTGACAGATCGTCTGGATATTGTCGCAGGGATGTTGTGTGTTGATGCTGCTCGCAACCTCTCATCCAGGGACGGATCCAGGATTTTGAACTGGGGTGGGCTTGAAAAAAATTTAAGGTAGACTTAAAATAATAACGAGAAAATTTTGAAAAAAACAAGTATATAAAAATAAAATTTTACTATTTTTTTAATAATTAGATAAAAAAACAACGAATTATATTAATTTTTTTTAAGAAATTAAGGGTAATGTCATATTTCTATTGTAAAAAAAAAAAAATTCTTTTTTTTTGGAGTGGGCTTGAGCCCACCCGAACCCCTACATAAATTCGTCCCTGCTCTCATCCGCTTATAACTCCAAACTAATGGTGATCTATAAGGCTGGTAGGTATAGTGTGTTGTAGGTATCATGTGTTGAACGACCGAGAGTTGGAACAATCGAAGAATCAGATCGAACATACACAACCTGAAGCAAGAAATCCGTTTTTACCGAATTAGCTGATCTATGTGGCTAACTAAGTTTACAATCTATCTAGGTGGGAAGAGATTTTTTTGATTAAAAATGATCTACATGGAGTTCGATCTTTGTGTACCACAACCAAAACCACATCGTTTTATTCTTTTAATTTCGTTTTATTCCTTTTAATTTTTGACTTGCATCATTTTTACCTCTATCATTTCTATATCTACTTTTATTTTATTTACCGCTCATCATCTTCTTCCTCATGTCTCTCTAATAACATATCAAACTTTCTCTATCTACTCCAATGCATTTCCAAACACTGCAAAATTTACTTGAAAATTTGCAAATGGACATGAAAAACTCCAACACTCCTGATTCAATGTTTCAGTCTTCTACTACATTAGGATAATTTTGTGGTTAGCAGTCATTTGGCTCGACCAATTGGGCTCATCGCTGTTTATCCAACTAAAAGTTTTCAATCTACTGTAATCAAATTATCAAAATTTATCTTGTTCAGTTTTCTGCTTCAAACACAATTGTTTCAGATAATTGAAAGGGAAAATATTTAAATGAATCTAGTAATACATACTACACTCTTGACTATTGAAAATGGAAGGTTGAACATTCAAGTAGATCATCCTAATAGTGGAATATCAAGAAGTCTAAATTATATGACTCCACGACAGATATCTGCTCTAAAAAAGTTTCCATCAAACATTAAAAGTTTGATATTATGTAAAGTTTTTGTTGGAGTAAACACATTTTACCCATTCAACTTTTTTTTTTCTTCTTCTTCTTCAGGATAACCAATTATCAAGTCACTTGGTTAATATGCGGGATGGAGTAATTGCAAATTTAAAATTGTAAAATATATATATATATATATATATATATATATATATATATATATATATATATATATATATATAATGATAGGGAACGTGGGTCCGCGAAAATAGAATATTCCTATAAAACACCGAATATTTTCTCTCCTCTTATTAATTAATTTATCTTTCCTTTATTAATTAATTTTCTATACGAATTAATTAATTTATCACTCTTTCTCTCTCATTAATTAATTAATTTATCTCTCATTACTTTATTTAAAACATAAACTCTAAACCCTAAATTCTAAATCCTAAATCTTAAACCTTAATTAATATCTCTTATTTTTATTTAGTTGAATTATGAATAGTGAAAAAATTAATTAATTAAAAAATAATTAATCGTGAGAATAGAAATATTAGATAAACATTTATAAGTAATAAAACTAAAAAAATATGAAAAAAATAATAAGAAAAAAGAAAGAAAAGAGAGTTTAGGGTTTAGAATTTAGGATTTAAAATTTAAAATTTAGGGTTTAGAGTTTAGGATTTAGAATTTAGGGTTTAGGGTTTAGGGGTTAGAGATTAGGGTTTAGCAAAAAAAGAAATTAATTAATAAATATAACATATTATGTTTTATTTAATCATATTATTAAAATATTTAATATGAGAATTTGTTGTAAAGTGTTGAATTATTTTACTAGTTAAAGTTAAATGAGAGATAATAAATATCAAAGATAAATTAATTAATAGAAATAGAGATAAATTAATTCATAAGAGATAAGAGGAGAGAGAATATTCGGTGTTTAAAAAGAATATTCTATTTTCGCAGACTTTCGCGGTCCCAGATTCGCGTTTCCTATCATTACTCTCTCTCTATATATTTTGTTAAAGCTAATTAACGTAGAAATCACCTCCAAAGTTCTCATATTGTGTGTTGCATATGAGAGGTTGAAAAAAAAGATAGAAGGTAAAATGATGATGCAAGAAAGAAATTAAAAAGGATCCAACGATGTCGTTGAAGTTGTTGTCCTACCGATCCAGACTATCTACATGGAGACGATTGTATATTTTTATTGAGGAGTGATAAACTCAACGAAAGATTCAACGAAAGCAGGTCCACGAATCCGACGTGGCTTGGCAGGTTGTCCCCACCTCCTGAAAACGCTCCTTTCGGGTCCCGAAACCACCCATTTCGGGTCCTGAAATCACCCATTTCAGGTTCCGAAACGGTCATTTCGGAAAGAAAATAATAATAATATATTTTTTAATCCTGAAATAGCTGTTTCGGGACCCAAAATGACCGTTTCGGGATTCGAAATGACCGTTTCGGGACATTATGAAGCCGTTTCAAGACTTGAAATAAGCGTTTCGGAACATTTTGAAAATTTTCTCTCTCCTACCCATATGTCATGCCACGTTGATTCGTAGACCTGTTTTCATTGAATCTTTTGTTTTTATCATTTTTCATTTCCATTTTTTCCATTAATGTTTGGTTTGAAAAAAATAAGGAATTGTGGAGGCCATGATTTGAACCCTTGACCTCCTCCTCTTAGCTTCGGACCGTGCCAACTTTGTCTGGTAGGAGGCGATTCCCGAAGACATCTAATGGATCCGAGCCTCCGTCAAAGCTCTCAAAGCGGCCATCCATGCCCGTACCGAATTCCAAAGATAATTCATGATCCCGAGCCCACGTCTAGGCCTCTTTTAAGGCTCGTTTGTTCTCTTTTTAATTTTTTTAAACCTTTTTTCAATTCTAAATATTTGAAATGATTTTCTAAAAATCTTATAAAATATAAAATAATTTTCTTAACTAAAATAAATAATTTACAATTTCTAGGATTTGTTTGAAATATATTTCTTAAATTTCTTAAATTTTGAGAGCTCATAACTTTTTAGTTATACAACTTAAAAAATTATGAAAAAAATCTTAAATGATTCTTACCACTTATGCAACATTGTTATGTTATGTTCCCACTAAGGCTGAATTATGCAACTTATGATTCTTGATAATATAAGGACTTTCCCATTGAGCCTGGAATTTTTCTATTGGATCTCATAGTTATTGAGTTTTCTTTTAGACTAAACCCCTTCTCATAAATTTCTACACTTTTGTTGAATATTGATAATAAAATAGTTAAGTAAGATAAAAATCTGAAATTATCTCAAATTTCAAATCAATATCTAGAATGGTCAAATAAAATATTAGAACCGTATATAAATTTTTATTATATTTTTTTGGAGTTATAAGACATAAACTATGTGCTCGAAAAGTTGAATATAATATAGAAAATATTCCAATCGACTCTAAAAATTAAACAAATTTCCTAGTCAATTAAGAAAAATATTTTAAACAATTTTATACTTTTCCTAGTATTTTAAAAAGTCATTTGATGCATTTAAAATAGAAAATAGAATAAGGAATTAAATTGTTCAAACAAACAAAACCCAGAACCATCTTAGGACTTAGGCTTGAGTGAGATAAGAAGCTTAGAAGAAAAGGCTGGAGGGAAGTAAGGGTTTGAATCCCGACCTCCCATTTATTTATTTATTTTTATTTTTATCTATTATCGGAAGCATTTAGAACATCCCCACGTGGTTCTTGACCCGTCAATAACATAGAAAAGCTAGTCAGAATGTGACCGGATTGTTGGATTTAATGGGTTTAATGGAAAATTGGGCATAAATTTAATTGTCTGCAAAAAGTGGAAGGATGCAAATTAAGGGTTGATTTGTAAATTGAGAGAGTCCTTCCACATACCTGGTAATAAATGTGGAAGACAGAAAATTCCTTCAACATACCTTAGTAATGAATGTGAAAGGCATTGAGCTTTCCACATGCCCAAAACCTTTGGATTACCAGCTGCCCTTATGAAGACCTATAAATAGGTGAGTCCAAACATTTTGAAAAACACCCATTTGAAAGAACATTCCTGTCGTCCTATTTCATATATTCTCTTTGTTTTCGATCCTCTAGGTCTGTATTAGTATTGATTTTCAGGTATATATTCAGTTTGACTAAGTAATACTTTTATGCTAAGTAATTACTGGCTTTCCCCGTTGTATCATGAGAAACAGACATCCGTTTAATCCTCGAAGCACAACCAGAGGGGGGACGAATCTGTTTTAAGTTTCTAAACTGTACAGGCCTCGGTCTGGAATTTTTTATTCACGTTTTGAATTTATTGGCATAGTTTTCTAATAGTTTTAAAACATAATCACTTTCTTCTACTCATTATGTATTATTGATTTTCAGTTATAGCTACTAATTTTCAGTTATGGCTACTAAACCAAATGATGTTAGCGTTCAAGAGAAAAATAATATCGTTGCATGTTCTGCTGTGATTCATGCGCATAACACCCTTGGTGAAAAAAAGAAAAGTTCTTTAGTGTGGGTTACAAGAGTTGACAACCGAAGATACTCTAAACTTGGCTAGATTTCTCATTGAGGATACTCCTATACTCCAAGAGGGTGAGAGTAGTGTGAGTCCATCGGTACGTTAGATCGGTACGTTAGATGTGCATGGAAACATTCTGATTTCCTTTGCCGAAATTACTTATTAAATGGACTAGCTGATTCATTGTACAATGTGTATTTTGAATGGAAGATGACTAAACAAATATGAATCTCCCTATATAAGAAATATAAAACTAAAGATGCTGGGATAATAAATTTCTTGTGGGTCGCTTCCTTGATTTTAAGATGGTGGATTATCCGGTATGAACCAAACTCAAGAAATCCAAGTTATTCTTCATGAGATTCACACAAAGAAATGAATGTGGAAGGACTTATTGATAGACTTCGTATCGAGGAAGATAACAAGAGTTCTGAGAAAAAAAAATTAATTTCTCCATATGCTGCTAAGGCAAACGTTATTGAGTATGGTCAAAGCTTTAATTAAAAGGAGAAACTTTAATCTTTCAAGCAAAAGGACAAAGCTCGGACCAAGGGCATGCATTTCAAAGAGGAAACTCTTGGGGTGGGGGGTAATGATACAACTCTAATGGTATTGGCCAGTGGTGGTTTGACACTGGAGCCACCAAAATTGAAATGTCCCATCCTCATGACACCACACTGGATCCGTCACATACACTTATAAGTAATTTGGCCATTCGGTTTGAATAGAGAGAGAAAACATCTTATTCTTCAACATTGTCACCATCACAATTAGGTTAGCGCTTCCGTCTCGTAGCCAAAAATTGCGATCCTTCATTAAAATTTGGTAGCCTCTTTCCATGAGTTTCTCCAAACTCAAAATATTATTCTTTAATTTGGGGACATAATACATATCGAATATAAATTTGTGTGTACCATCCTTCAACCGAATCAAAATGATACATTTGTTTTAAATCTGGATTTTCGAAGCATCTCCAAACGTGATATTTTCGGTTGCTTTTTTCTCTCAATCTTAATGAAATTTTACTTGTCGCCACATATGTGGTTACACGCACCGTTGTTAAGATACCATTGACTTTTTAGTCTAATAAATCCTTGATTTAGCGCCAACAAAAACGTTGCTTCCTCTGTTTCTTTCGCTTCTATCATATTGATTTCTACTTTTACATCTTCGACATACCAGTAGTCACAAACATACTGACCCAATTTGTGATAATTGGAGCACTAAATGTGCAATTTTTCGTATCCCTTCTCGTATCCGTCACTTCATTGTTTTCGTCTGTGTCTTCTTTCTCTTCCTCTACCTCCTGGATTTTCTCGAGACTTTTCATCATTTTCTCTCTTGATGTCTCGATTTTTTCCATGGCCTCGACCGCCACCACGAGAATAATCTCAATCTCGACCGCGGTCTCGATGAGCTACGCTCCCCTTTTCACCAAACAAATTCTTGACTAGAAGGGCTTGCTCCAAAGTCTCTTTCTTATGTTCGTTCATCCATTCCTCGTGCACCCGTAATGATCCATTTAATTCGTCGATTAAAAGTTTCTTCAATTCTATTCTCTTTGATTGCAGTCACTACATGGTCAAATCTTTGATGTAGAGAACATAAAATTTTCTTGATTACTCGAACGTCTTCTATGCTTTCTCCCATTCGCTTCATTTGGTTGACGATAGATAAAATCTGCGTGAAATACTCTGAAACAGACTTTGATGTTTCCTAATAAAGAGCATCATACTCTCCCCACAAAATCTAAAGTCATACCCTTTTTACCTTAACAACTCCTTTGTGAGAATTTTCCATGCCTCCTTCGACGTTGAGGCATTATCTACTTTCTCAAAAAACAACATTATCTAGACACTGGTGGAGGATAGAAAGGGCATACTGATCATTCTTTTTATTATTCTCGAACGTTTTAATCAGGGTCAACGTCGTATTTTTATCAGGTTCGACAATCCCACCGATTATGATTTCCCATGCACCTTAAGAACCATGTAACGTCTTTACTCGGATAGACCAACTATCATAGTTGTCCTTCACAAGACGCGGATATTAAAATATCAAAGACATACTTGCTCTGATACCACTTTGTTGAAAACGTATTCTCTCACAAATTCAACATAATAAGAATAAAAAAAGGGGAAGGAAATTTTATTTACTCTTAAAAGCACAAAATTAATGATAATTATGACACCTACTAAAAAAGATAATAACGTATAATATTAAGATACATATTAAACAAAAGACAATAACGTCTAATTTTTAATATCTTAATTAATTTTATTTTGGTAGTCATTTTTTTAAGGAAAATGTTGCGTCCGTTGAAATGTTTCATTTTCTTTGGCAACTTTAAAAGATCAACGAGCCCATTGGACTTTTTGGCTTTGTGCTGAACACATGGTTGTGTATTCTGATCTTCATGAACTCGTTGATACATAAGGCCTAATTCTAAGGTAATGTTGTTTTTTTATGTGTGACAAATTCTTTTGTCCGTTTTTCAGCTGACGTAGTAAAAAAGGAAGAAAGATAATTTTAAGTTATGTTTATTAAAATCATAAAATGAAATAAGTGTTTCTTTTAAGTCGGTCTTTATATTAAAAGCTCAATATCAGATTTGTTGAATCAATTTTCAAAATTTTAGATAATTGGTTACTCGGTTATATATAAGGTTGGTTCATTTGGTTTGTCGGTTTTAATCGTTAAATAATAGACGAAACTTAATTTAGAGAAAAACTGGATAAATTCAAAAATTACAGGGCACTTGGGTTTAAAGGCAAATTCTCATTATTGTTTGTTATAGGTCTACTATGTATGTAAGCTTTAGTCTCCTAAAGTTTTTATCTTTTTGTTTGTACCATGACAAGATACCCATATTCATTACTTTAGAAATGCGTTTTTCAATAAAATTGGCTACCTTGTTTGGCCTTAGGATTAAAACTTAGTGAGTTGGTAGTTGAAGGGTTTCTTTTTGTTTGGGAGCTTTAAAAGATCAATGAGCCCATGGACTTTTTGAATAGTATAACCACTATTTCTAGGATGTTAATGATAAACAATAATCAACACTTTAAAACTATATAAATATAATTAAGAACTAAAATTAATTATTAAATACTAGTTTAACAGTAATAACTTATTTGTTTTTATGAAGGATACAACTTATTTCATTGTTCCACTTAATTACCAAGATTACAATCTAATGGTGCAAATTACATCAAAATAAATTAGTTCAAGTTAGGACATTATTTGTAACTAAATTGAGAAGAAATGTCAAATACTATCAATTTGATAAAGATTTATGATGGATAATTTGGTTGGAGAGGAATCATAAAACTAGCAACAATTTAAGTCGTCGTTACGGATCATACACAATGCTATATTCTTTGAATTATATGGTGTTTGATCTAGATAACACATTTCCCTTTTGGTGGATCTTCAAATACATTAATTTTTGTTTGATTTCTCTCCACTAATTTATGTTATTTTCATTTTATTAAAATAATTGTCTGTTTTATAATATAATTGCACTAACCATTAAAAATAACGATGAGTAGTGAAATATTAAATTCTTGAAATGCTTATTTTTGTTTTATATTTTTATCATCATTATCCAACGTTGCATAGTCGAATGTAACATGTGCATATGCAAATAAGAGGATATAATTCTTGAAATTTTCCTCGACGTCACCTTACACATTAACTTCATATCTTTAATTGAAATATTTGGACATCCATAACACATTCGTTGTCGTTATATTAATCATATTTCATTTTTAATCTGATGATTTGTTAGAAGCAACCCCAAAGAGGAAGTCTCTTCCAAAGATACACATGTGTCACTATTTACGACAAGCACAGATTATTCTTTAGTAAAATGCGAAAGAATAATTGGCTTTGTGCTTAACACGTGACTGTGTGTTTTGTAATCTTCATGAACTCATTAATATATAAGCCCTAGTTCTAAGGTAATGTTGTTTTTGGATGTGGGACAAAGCGATTTTCAACTGACTGACTTGTCTATTAATAATAGTTATTTTAAAAGATAAAGTATTTTGAAGTAGTACGATAGGAAGAGAGAAAAATTTAATTTATGTTTATTACAATCATAAAATGAAATAAGTGTTTCTTTTAAATCGGTCTTTTTAATAAAAACTCAATATCAGATTTTCAAAATCTTTGATAATGGGATGCTCTGTTATATTATAAGGTTGGTTTATTTGGTTTGTCGGTTTTAATAGTTAAATAATAGATCAAACTTAATTTACAGAAATGTTGGATAAATTCAAAAATTACACGTCACTTGGGTTTAAAGGCAAATTATCATTATTGTTTGTTATAGGTCTACAATGTATGTAAGCTTTAGTCTCCTAAAGTTTCTATCTTTTGGTTTGTACCATGACAAGATACCCATATTCATTACCTTAAAAATGTGTTTTTCAATTAAATTAATGGCTATGTTTGGCCTTAGGATTAAAACTTAGTGAGTTGGTAGTCATTTGTTTTTTTAAGGAAAATGTAGTCATTTGTGGATGAGTTTCTTTTAGTTTGGGAACTTTAAAAGATAATGAGCCCATGGACATTTTGAGTAGTTTAACCACTATTTCTAGGATGTTAATGAGAAACAATAATCAACACTTTAAAACTATCTAATTATAAGACCTAAAATCAATTATTAAATACTAGTTTAACAGTAATAACTTATTTGTTATCATGAAGAATACTATTTATTTCATTGATACACTTAATTGCCAAGATTACAATCTAGTGGTGCAAAGTACATAAAATATATTAGTTCAAGTTATGACATTATTTGTAACTAAATTGAGAATAAATGTCAATAATATTACATTGATAAAGATTTATGATGGATAGATCGGTTGGAGAGGAATTATAAAACTTTCAACAATGTATGTCATTGTTGCGGATCATACACAATTATATCATCTTTGTATTATATGGGGTTTGATCTAGATAACCGAAAGATTCGTTCGTAGATATCATTGCCCTTTTGGTGGATCTTCAAATACATTAACTTTTGTTTGATTTCTCTCCACCAATTTTATGGTATTTTCATTTAATTAAAATAACTATCTATTTCATAATATAATTGTACTAGCCATACTATTACTTTGATAAAGAATTATTGTGGATAATTTGGTTAGAGAGGAAATATAAAACATCCAACAATGTAAGTAGTTGTTGCGGACCATACACTATACTATATATCATCTTTGTATTATATATGGGGTTTGATCTAGATAACCAAAAGATTCTGTTAGTAGATCTCATTTCCCTTTTGATGGATCTTCATACATATTAATTTTTGTTTCATTTCTCTCCACCAATTTTATGTTATTTTCATTTTATTAAAATAATTATCAATTACATAATATAATTGCACAAATCATATAAAATAACGATTTATGGTGAAATATTCAATTCTTGAAGTGCTTGTTTTTGTTTCATATTTTGATCATCATTATCCAATGTTGCATAATCGAATGAAAACATATGCATCTGCCACTAAGATGGATATAATTCTTGAACTTTTCATCAATGTCACCTTACACATTAACTTCATATCTTTAATTGAAATGGGTGGACATTCATAACAAATTCATAGACATTATATTAGTCATATTTTATTTTTAAACTGATGATTTGTTAGAGGCAACCCAAAGATGAAGTCTTCCAAAAATAGGCATATGCCACTATTTGCGACAAGCACACAATATTCTTTAGTAAAAGGCGAAAGAATAATCACTTTGTGCTTCACACATGGCTGTGTGTTCTGTAATCTTCATGAACTTGATGATATATTAAGGCCCTAGTTCTAAGGTTATGTTGTTTTTGGATGTGGGAAAAATTCTTTTGTCCGTTTTTCAATTGTGTCTATTAATAATAGTTGTTTTAAAACATAATGTATTAAGATAGGAAGAGTGATAGATTTAATTTATGTTTATTACAATCATAAAATGAAATAAGCGTTTCTTTTAAGTCGGTCTTTTTAATAAAAACTCAATATCAGATTGGTTGAATCAATTTTCAAAATATTTGATAATGAGTTGCTTGGTTATATTATAATGTTGGTTCTTTTGTTTTTTCGGTTTTAATCGTTAAATAATAGATCAAACTTAATTTAGAGAAATGCTGGATAAATACAAAAATTACACGACACTTGGGTTTAAAGGAAAATTTTTATTATTGTTTGTTATAGGTCTACAATGTATGTAAGCTTGAGTCTCCTAAACTTTCCATCTTTTGGTTTGTACCATGACAAGATACCCATATTCATTACCATAAAAATGTGTTTTTCAATTAAATTAGCTATGTGTGGCCTTAGGATTAAAACTTAGTGAGTTGGTAGGTATTTGTCTTTTGTAAGGAAAATGTAGTCATTTGTTGAAGGGTTTCTTTTAATTTGGAAGCTTTAAAAGATAACGAGCCCATGGACATTTTGAATAGTTTAACCACCATTTCTAGGATGTTAATGAGAAACAATAATCAACACTTTAAAACTATCTAAATATAAGACCTAAAATCAATTAATAAATACTAGTTTAACAGTAATAACTTATTTGTTTTCAAGAAGAATACTATTTATTTCATTGATCCACTTAATTGCCAAGATTAAAATCTAATGGTGCAAAGTACATAAAAAATATTAGTTAAGTTATGACATTATTTGTAACTAAATTGAGAAGAAATGTCAAATACTATTACATTGACAAAGACTTATGATGGATAGTTTAGTTGGAGAGGAATTATAAAACTTTCAACAATGTAAGTCATTGTTAAGGATCATACACAATTATTTCATCTTTGTATTATATGGGCTTTGATATAGATAACCGAAACATTCATTTGTAGATCTCATTGCCATTTTAGTGGATCTTGAAATACATTAACTTTTGTTTCATTTCTCTCCACCAATTTTATGGTATTTTCATTTAATTAAAAGAACTATTTATTGCATAATATAACTCCACTAACCATTCTATCACTTGGATAAGATTTACTGTGGATAATTTGGTTGGAGAGGAAATATAAAACTTTCAACAATATAAGTCGTTGTTGCGGATCATTCACTATACTATCATCTTTGTATTATATATGGGGTTTGATCTAGATAACCGAAAGATTAGGTTCGTAGATTTCATTGCCCTTTTGGTGGATCATCATATACATTAATTTTTGTTTCATTTCTCTCCATCAATTTTATGTTATTTTCATTTTTTTAAATAACTATATATTTCATAATATAATTGAACAAACCATCATTATAAAATAACGATTTGTAGTGAAATTTTCAATTCTTGAAGTGCTTGTTTTTGTTTTATATTTTGATCATCATTATTTGCATAATCGAATGAAAACATATGCATCTGCAACTACGATGGACATAATTCTTGAACTTTTCTTCAACGTCACCTTACACATTAACTTCATATCTTCAATCAAAATGTCTGGACAATCATAACAAATTCATAGACATTATATCAGTCATATTTTATTTTCAAACTGATGATTTGTTAGAGGCAACCTCAAAGAGGAAGTCTCTTCTAAAAATAGGCATATGCCACTATTTGCGTCAAGCACACGAGATTCTTTAGTAAAAGGCGAAAGAATAATTCGATTTATGTTTAACACATACTATGTGTTAGGTAATCTTCATGAACTCGTTGATATATTAGGCCCTAGTGTTGTATTAAATTAAACAAAGAAAAGAGAAAATTAATTAAGAAGGAAATAATTATTTAAATAAAAAAAAAATATATATCATAATTTTTATGATGTGGTTTGAATAAAACTAAGTTGGGTTATTTGTCGTTGTGTAGGTACAGATCTAAAGAAGATTGTATTTTTAGACGTTTTCTAACTCCTTTAGACGCGGTCTAAAGAAGAAGCGTAGTTAGAAGTCGTCTAATTCTATTAGACGTGGTCTAAGGAATGCGCAGTTAGACGTATTCTAACTCATTTAGATGTGGTCTTAAGGGATGCGCAGGTAGACGTCATCTAACCTTCTTAGACGCGGTCTGAAGAAGAAGCGCAGTTAGACGCTGTTTAACCTTTAGACGCGGTCTGAAGAAGAAGCGCATTTAGACGTCGTCTAACCTTCTTAGACGCGGTCTGAAGAAGAAGCGTAGTTATATGTCGTCTAACCTTCTTAGACGTGGTCTGAAGAAAGAGTGCGGTTAGACATCGTTTAACCTTTAGACGCGGTCTGAAGAAGAAGCACGCAGTTAGACATCGTTTAACCTTCTTAGACGCGGTCTGAAGAAGAAACAATGTCAGACGTCATCTAACCTTCTTAGATGCGGTCTAAAGAAGAAGCGCAGTCAGATGTTGTCCAACCTTCTTAGACACGATCTGAAGAAGAAGCGCAGTTAGACGTTGTCTAACCTTCTTAGACGCGATCTAAAGAAGAAGCGCAGTTAGACGCCGTCTAACCTTTAGATGCGGTCTGAAGAAGAAGTGTAGTTATATGTTGTCTAACCTTCATAAGACGTCTGAAGAAGCGTCTAACTACGTTCTCATCTCATCTGGAATTCTCGTTATCAGTAGTCTAACAAGCCAACTGATTTCAACAAATGAACGACTGCCACATATACGTCTATCATTCAAATTGCCCTTGTTGTACTCTTCCAGTACAACACAATATCAAAGAATATACGACGCACTACCTATTTGGTATGACCACGATTCCAACGATTATATTCCTGCTGTACTTCTATACTATGGGCGGCCATCCAACAAAAGGAGGACACGTGTCCAAGGAGAAGATTCGACCGTTGGCCTACTTCAAGTATAAATATTTACTCAAGCACAACGGACGAAGTGGAAACAAGCTATTGAATGGAATTGATAACTTGATTACTCAACTCACGAGCTTACTCTAACTTACTACTTCTTATCAAGCTACTTACAAGTTCTTGATCTAATTCTCTCTAAAGCGTTGTGTTTATATTTTCTAGAGAGAATTCTTTAATTCATTCACTGTTCTTTATATGTGAAACTTCAGTGTTGTAAGTTGAAAAAAGGCTGTTCTGTTCAACAAAGAGTTAAATAGAAGTTCATAATCAGGCAGTTGTTAAGTCATTAGATTCTAACTAGGTTTGTGTAGTGTGATCTATACCAATCAAAGTCTTCTAGTGAATATCCTTCCCTTTGAGGAAGAAGGGATGACGTAGGAGATTTATCTCCGAACATCCATAAAACTCCTTGTGTTCTTTACTTTCTATTGCTTGCATTCACCCATTAGACGCTTCAAATCCAACAAGTTGTTCCGCACTTAAACTTGTTCAAGAGCTTGCGAAGATTTGTGAAAAATAGAAACAAATTTTAACTTCTGACAGAGTTAAAATCGATTTGAAAGTCATTAACTGCCAACAATAGCCAAACCCCGTTTCTATTGTCAACACCGAACCTAATAAGTGGTATCAGAGCAGTGTTTTCTATTCTCAAACATCCTCAGATTCCTGAATCATGTCTATGGCTATCACCAACAAGATTCCTATGTTCTCTAAGAAAAACTACAACGAATAGAAAGTTAGAGTGCAAGCTCATCTATCTTTCATAAATGATGACATGTGGTATGTCATCACCGATGGTCCGATAAAGATAATGAAGGCCAGTTCCACTATTAACCCCGATGGTACTCCTATGATGAAGGAGAAGCCAAGATCTGAGTGGACCAGTGAAGATAAGAGGTAGAATAACCTCGACAACATGGTAAAAGACATCATCTACAAGACATTGACGATAACATGTTCAATAAAATAATAACATGCCCCTCTGCCAAAGAAATATGGGAGAGGCTGACTCAACTGTGTGAGAGCAATGAGCAAACAAAAGAAAACATACTCATGGTTACCACACAACAGTTCGATAACATCAAGATGTGTCCTAGAGAGACGATGACTGAATTCGATAGATTTAGTTAAATTATTACTACTCTCTCCACTCTTGGAAAGACATACAAAAACACAGAAGTTATGATCAAAGTCATGCGAGCGCTGCCCAAAGAGTGGAATATTAAGACGATGTCTATGAGGGAGTTCAAAGACGTCAACAAGATAGAGATCTATGTTTTTCTAGCCTATCTAAAGGCCTACGAGTTTGAGATAAACTCTAGGAACGAAAAGGAGCCATCCACATAGTCTATCATTACCAAGGCGCTGGTGACTACTAAGGAGTCACCCTAATGTTGTGAAGTCTGCTGCAAAACAAATCAGCAGCGATGTCATGACTCTTTTTGTGAAAAAATTCGGAAAATTCATGAAGAAGAATAATCCTAACTCAAGATCTTCAAATATTAATACCAACTCTAAGAGTGATTACAAGGCTAACTTGAAATATTTTAATTGTGATAAACTAGGACACTTCAAGGCTAAATGCAGAAAACCTAAGCGAGATGAGAAAAAGAAAGACGAGAAGAAGAACAAGAAAGAGTTGAAGGCTCTCATGGCTTCTGATAGCAAAGCCAAATGGGCACAAAGCGACTAAGATGATTCATCATCTAGCGACATCGATGATGAAGAAGTTACCTACTTCATGGCAGAGGAAGAATCTGAGGTACAACATGTCAGTTGCCTGGAGGAATCCATCTGGTATCTAGACAGTGGATGTTTTAGACACATGACCGGAGATAGACGACTGCTGACTGAAGTGACAAAGTGCACTGGACCTAAAATCACCTTTGGAGACAACAACAAGGCTAAGATCGTGGGTAAGGGTAAGATTATCTATGGTAGCTTCTCTATAAATGATGTGCTACTAGTTGAAAACATATGTTATAACTTGATCAATATCTTCCAATTGTGTGACAATGGCTATATTATTAATTTTCAAAAATATGCCTGCCTGGTTAAGGATTAGCATGGCAACACCCTGTTGACCGGAAGAAGAGTAGGAAATTCTTACAAAATGAATTGGAAAAACAGGACGTCTGATCCTTTATGTATGGTAGCCAAAAATGATCAAAATTGACTATAGAATAAAAGATTAAACCACCTGAATTTTAAAGCCACAACATCTGTTCAAATGACTTAGTTTTTGGAATGTCAAATTAAAGTTTTCAAAAGACAAGGTCTGTCTTACTTGCCAGATGGGCAAACATGTTAGATCAACTTTTAAAAGTAAAGGGAATTCTCAATCCGACCGATGCCTGTAACTATTACACAGGATCTGTTTGGTCCAATTCCAATAAAAAACTTGGGAGGAAAGAGATACACTCTTGTCATGATTGATGATTTTTCAAGATTTATTTGGGTTATATTTTTACATTCTAAGGATCAAACTGCTGAAAATTTTATTAAAACCCTTAGAAGACTTTAAAACGAAAATATTTAAGTATCATCAAAATTAGAAGTGACTAGGGAATCGAGTTCACCAACAGACGTTAGTCTTTTTACCTTGAGGAGACAGGTATTAGACACGAGTTGTCTAGTTTCAGGACTCCACAACAAAACGGTGTTGCTGAAAGGAGAAACAAAATACTGAAGGAAGCAAACGAGATCTATGCTAGCTGACTCAAGTGCGTCTCAAAGATTTTGGGCATAGGCCATAAATACAACATGTTACACGCAAAACAGATCAATGATTAATAAACATTTTAATAAAACACCTTACGGATTTTTTTATGGAAGAGCTCCTACAGTTTCATATTTTAGGATCTTTGGATGTAAGTGTTTTTATCCATAATAATGCGAAAAATTATTTGACTGCCTTTGATGCTAAGGCTAATGCTGGAATTATGTTAGACTATTTATCAGTTAGTAAGTCTTATAGAGTATAGAATAAACGAACTCTAACTGTTGAAGAATCTCTCCATGTTGTTTTTGATGTGTCTATTGAAAGTAACTCTAACGAGAACATTGAAATTGCCAACAGATTAGAAATGAATAGTCTTCAATCTGATAGTGATGATGAAGGTCCGGTCGACAGGAACAAACCATCTGATCAGATGGCTGACCTAGTTGATATTCAACCAGACGTCCAGACAAGTTAGTGGACGGCTGATAGTCCGGACGTCACGGGGCTGTCTAACTAGATGTCTATTCTTTTAGGATCAAGTTTCAAATAGAACATAAATCATCCACCTGAATTAATAATTGGTAATCATAATGCTCCTCTTAGGACTAAACGCCAATTAATGGATGATATTACAAACTCATCATTTATTTCTCAAATTGAGCCAAAGAAATCGATGAAGCATTGCTCGATCCATATTGGATTAATGATATGTAAGAGGAGCATAATCAATTTGAAAGAAATAAAGTATGGCATCTGACTCCAAGACCGACTGATCAATTGATCAATTGAACCAGATGAGTTTTTCGGAACAAGTTTAGTGAAGATGGCTTAGTTATGAGAATTAAAGCCCGATTGGTTGCTCAAGGATATAGGCATGAGGAAGGAATTGACTTTGAGGAGTCATTCGCCCCTGTTGCTAGACTTGAAGTAATTAGAATCTTCCTAGCTTATGCATCCTTTAAAAATTTTAAAGTATATCAAATGGATGTAAAAAGTGCATGTTTAAATGAAATTTTAAATGAGGATGTGTATGTTGAACAAACAACTGGCTTTTAAGATAACTCCCTACCTAATCATGTTTTTAAACTTGAAAAAGCTTTATATGGTCTTAAAAAATCTCCTAGAGCTTGGTATGACACTATAAAAAAATTCATATTTGACCATGATTTTGTTATTGGCACAGTTGATAAAACTTTGTTTAGATTTGAAAAGTTTCTCATATATTAGTTGTTCAAATATATGTTGATGATATCATATTTGGGTCAACTAACCCTAAATTATGTGTGAAATTTTCTAAGTTGACGCATGACAAATTCGAGATGAGTATGATGGGAGAATTGATATTCTTCCTTGGTCTTCAAGTTTGTCAACTTGAAGATGACATATTCATCAATCAAAATAAGAACACCAGTGAGCTTTTAAATTTTTTTTGAATGGAAAGCTGTTCAGCTGCAGCTACTCTAATGAACTTTTCCAGCAAGCTCGACAAGCATGAAGATAGCCAGAGTGTCAATATCACTACATACAAAGGGATCATTGGTTATTTGCTCTACTTAACAGCTAGCCGGCAAGACATCATGTTTGCGGTCGACGTCTGTGGAAGATTTCAGGATAATCCTAAACAATCTCATTATATTGCTTCTAAGCGTATCTTGAAGTATTTAAATGTGGGATTATGGTATCCGAAAGATTCCAGTTTCAATTTAATTAGTTATTCTGATGCAAATTATGTAGGTGGTAATGTTGATTGGAACTTCATCATCACTATCAAATTAGAGAATAGTAGCTTCTAACCTGTTAGCAACTTCAATGACTTCATTAGAATTGCTTTCAACAGATTCATCAAAAACTATATCGGTAGATTCTTCAACATTTAGAATTTGTTTATTAAACACTCTATAAGCTTTACTAACTGATGAATAGCCTACCATAATACCAGCATCAACCTTAGCATCAAAAAAGTCAAATAATTTTTACCATTGTTATGATTAAAACACTTATAGAGATTTTAGGGACTTTACCATGAAAGATTTCGTAAGGTATTTTATTAAAACGTTTAATAATCATTGATCTGTTTTGAGTATAACAAGTTGTATTAATGACTTCCGCCCACAATTTTTGAGAAACACTGGAGTCAGCTAACGTAGATCATACTACTTCCTTCAATGTTCTATTTCTCCTTTCAAAAACACAATTTTGCCGTGGAGTTCTAGCACTAGACAACTCATGTCTAATACCCGATTCCTTACGGAATTAAGACATATATTTTTTTGGTGAACTCAGTTCCTCTATCACTTCTAATTTTTATAACATTTAAAGATTTTTTATTTTGAAGTCTTCTAAGGATCTTAATCAAATTATCAGCTATTTGATCCTTAGATGCTAAAAATATAACCCAAGTAAATCTAGAAAAATCATCAATAATGACAAGGGTATATTTCATCCCCCTAGACTAGTTACTAGAATTGGACCAAATAGATCCATGTGCAATAATTCTAGGCACCTGTCAGATTGAGTATTCCCTTTAATTTTAAAAGTTGATCGGACCTGTTTTCCCATCTGGTAAGTAAGACAGACCTTATCTTTGGAAAACTTTAATTTAGGAATACTAGAAACTAAATCTTTAGATCAAATGTTGTTTATTGTTTTAAATTTCAAATGATTTGATCTTTTATGCCAAAGCCAGTTCTAGTCATTATTAGCTATCATTTATACAAGATCAGACGTCTGGTTTTTCTAGTTCATTTTATAAGAATTACCTACTCTACTTCCTGTCAATAGGGTATTACCCTGCTGATCCTTAACTAGGCATGCATATTTTTGAAAATCAACAGTAGAGCCATTGTCACACGTGGCTGATACTGATCATATTATAGCACAAGTTTTCTATAAGTATCATGTTATTAATAGTAAGGTTACCGTAAATAATCTTACCCTTACTCACGATTTTACATTTATTGTTGTCACCAAATGTGATCTTAGGCCCCGTGCACTTCGTCACTTCAGACAACAACCGTTTGTTGCATGTCATGTTTCAGGAATAGCCGATATCCAGATACTAGACAGACTCTTCCAAGAAGCTGACTTGATGTACCTAAAAATATACATATTTACAATTTTGGTACCCATATTCACTTGGGTCCGTGGTTGATCAGTCCCTTGGGGATCCATATTTGGGTTATTTTGATGGATCTCCCATTTTGAGTTATGAGCAGTGCGTATGATTTAGGGTCGGTAGACGTCTTCCTGTCATCCGCTGATCTGTTAACTTTAGAGGATGGTTTTTGTCGAAAACTTCTTGACTATCTGTCAAGTTTTTGTTTTCCAGACTTGCTGGCTGCCCTCTTCTTGGGTTTCAGTGAGCTTGAAGTTAGCTTTACATACTTAATCTCATCATTTGAAGTTAAATAATCACAGCTGTGATTAGTTCCAATTTCAGTTAAATGTGCATTGACAAATCTTATAGACTTTAGTTCGCCTTTTACTGGGTTGAACTTTTGTTGGACTTATCTGTGTTGCCATAATCAAATTCTTAATCGGATTTACATCCGGAAGGTCTTAGCTGAGTTATCAACTGTCAGACGACATCCCCAGATTTCATCCAAGAACTAATCACATAGTTTAACCATTAGTTTTCAGAAGAAAGAGTTTGAATCATCTCCTTGAGCTTCTCATTCTCAGATAAGAGCTCAGATATTTTCAAAACTTCTTGTTCAGTGACTTGAGATTAAGAAGATAGGCTATCAAACTTGTTTTTCAAATTTAGCTCATTAAAAGAGTCTGATAGCTTCTTGTACTCAATGACCATGTCATTGAGTGCAATGGTTAAGTCATCTCGTGTGAAATCGTTTTAGGAGAAGTAAAATACCTCAGAGTCTTCATGTGACATGAAGCACTTGACGACTTCATCATCACTCTCACTTGATGAGCTGTAGTCAGAGTCACTGTAGGCCCACTTGCCTTTGCATCCTCGGCTAGGAGAGCTTTTTGTTCCTTCTTGTCCTGGTGCTTCTTGTAATCCCTTTTTGGTTTTCTGTATTCTGCCCTGAAGTGTCATAGTTTATCATAGTTAAAACACTTCAAGTTAGCCTTGGAATCACTCTTATGATGAATGATCTCCCTACTGTGTTTGAAGTTGTAACTGGTTCTACTAAGAAGCGACAACAAACTGATAAATTTTTGATCACTAACCGAAACAGCAACAAGTCAAACTCCAAAATGGTAAGTCCATTTTTTGAATATAATTTAATTTTTCCTCATGGATTCTTTTACACTTATGCAATATCTCATTAGCCTTGTCCTCTCCTGTAAATGTCAAAGTACTTATGTTATGTGCGCTATCTAGAATTTTATTTGTCTCAATGATTTGGCTTCATTTGGTATAATGATTAATTTTCAGAATTATTTTGTTATTTTTTATTTCATTAGGTATAGTTATATTTAATAGTATAATTATGATATTTTCATACATAATAAATGTAGATTTTTATGAATCATAATCAAGATGAAACAAAACGCATGCCCAAACAACTCATTAAAGGTATTTTGGTGTAATGATTTGCTAGAGTGTACCTGAGAACTGTCTTTAATTATCCCCTCTATGGATTGTTATCCACTTTTCCTTTCTTCGAGATAACATGTATATTTAAAACATCTCACTGTAATCTTTATTTTTGAGTTTACCTAACAAAATTTAGCATGACTATATTACAAATATGTACTATTGGCTAAACACAATCATTAATAGCCTTGATACTTACAGGGGCTTAGGGTTGTTGTTGGCGCCATATCCCGCATCAGGATTGTCAAGGAAGCTATTTGTCAATTTATGACCCGTCTGCCCTACCATTTCAGGTTTTTTTATTTATTTATTTTAAGTTTAAAAATAACTCAATTCGAAAAATATCTTTGTTTCATATCATTGTACTTGTCATTTCTATTTTGATTGTCTTGTTTTAAGTTTTATAGTCTTTACAATACCCTAGATTTACTAATTATTTACTAACACTAGTGGTCATCCACAGACCCTATTGTTGAATCAATGATCATGAGATGATGATGAGAATAAACCAAATAATGATGATAATTGATTATAATATATATATATATACATTGGTGATGACAGATATTTCAACACCATGATTTGATTCTTTGAATACATGTGTACTTACAAGTTCAATTACATTCTTTGAATACATGTGTACTTACAAGTTCAATTACATTCTTTCTCCATGCCAAATTACATACCTATTACCAATCATTCACTTCAGATTGAATTGGAATTGGATTTGGATGTTTAATCATAATAAGAAAGGTATTTTACCTGACTTCATGTATCAATACTATTGACTTGATTTCTATTTTAAGTATTCAAAAACCGAATTCATAGATCAACTATTCCACCACCCGAAGCTAGAAGACTAGACTGATGGGGAGACCAAGTTATGGCCTAAACTACAACCGTATGCTCTGTTAATTTTATAACTAGTTGTTGTGATTGCAGGTTTCAAACCAGAAGTTGTTTCATTCATCTTCTTCTTAAAGATTCATATGACCATTTCAATCTACATACCTAATTCATTACATTAAAATTAGACCCATTATAACAAAATTCATATGCAAACTCTATGTTCTATTATTGATTTATTCTCTGGTTTGTATGTAGAGCAAACAATGAGGCACTTAAAAATGAAATAGATCAGTCTCTAGTCTCTGTTGTCGGGCTCAGAAGACAACAAATATGATAAAGACAGCGATGATGAAAGTGAAGAAGATTCAGTGTAATCTCATCTACCAGCCAATTCTATTGGATCGACGTATATATATTTACTTAATTGTTTTGTCTTTAAGTATACAAATTTGTTAGTCTTGTTTTCTTAAACCATTGGAACATCATTAAAAACTTGTAATATATATATATATATATATGATTTTATAAGATAATATTGTTTAGAGGATTTATGTTTTTTTTATTATTATTTAAAATGTTAATAATTGGTATGTATGATTTTCTAAATGTTCTTTTTAAAGATTATTTAATTTTAAAATAAATAAAAAATAAAAATTCAGATAAAATTGTCAAAACAAACTGAAATTAAATTTAAAAATAAAATAGTCTTTTGGAAACGTTTAAATGAATGTTACCAATGCTTAAATAAGCGTTGCTAAAACTTACGCCCATCCTGCTTTTGGCTACATAAGAATAATGGTCGGTGATCTTTTTGGCTACGCTTTTAAGGGTTATTAGAAGTCTTTTTAAGCGTCGCCGAAAGTCCTTTTTTTGTAGTGGCAAAAATAAATTTCCTCATTATGATGTGTTTAGATGAGGGAATTTATCAAAACCAAACAAAATCTCTAGAGTTTGAGATGAAGAGCAAGAGAAAACAAGAAGACATAATTACCAGAAAAAAAGTGATGACGCATAGGGGTCATCACCCATTTTATTGATTGATGAATAAAGTAAACAATTGTTTCTATTCTTTATATATCTATTATCTTAATAATACTTATATATTAAGCTTAGATTAAACTTATGGCTAAACCTATTTTAAGACATCTATGAATATAAATATAAATTAAAACTCTATAATGGGAAATCTTATATTTACAGACTCTATCATAATGGGCATTCCCATGTTTACATTAATTATAAAATTATTTTAACATTCCCTTCTCAAGGTGAACATCCTTAAGGTTAAACATGGACAACAATTTCTGAAATTGATTTATCTTCAAAGCTTTTATAAAAACAAAATATGCCATTTGTAAGTGAGTATAAATGTGCTTCGTGACAATGAAACATTCTTTGAACTTGTCCTTGGCAAGATGATAATCTATTTCTAGATGTTTCGTCTTATCGTGAAAAATTGGATTATTAGTTATAAGCATTGTTGTTTGATTATCACACTATAAAGTAATAGGAAAATGCACATATTATTTTAATTCAGTTAGAATATATGAAATCCAAGAAAGTTCACATTACCGAATAAGCAAGACTACGATATCCTGCTTCAGCATTTGATCCCAAAAAAATTGTTTGTTTTTTGTTTTCCAAGATATAATTGAATCTCCCAATTTAATAAAAACTTGTTAAAGATTTACGATTGTTTGACGAATTTGCTCAATTTGTATTTGTATAACATTTGATGATTTTGTTAGTTTTTTAGGGTTAAAAATACCAATTGATAAATTACCTTTAAGGTATTGCAGAACTCTTAAAGTTAATTTTCATTGGAGTACATTTGGTTGATGCCCATGTATTGGCTAAGCTGTTTAATAGAAAATCAATATTTGGTCGTGTAAAATTTAGATAAATAAGTTTAACAACAAGTCTTATGTATTTTTTAGGATCTTTTAAAAGATCATAACTAAATTTTTCTAACCCGAGTCTTTTAGAAAAAAAATAATTTTCTGAGTTGGAACTAAGTAAACCTGTCAGTTAAAATATTAATGATATATTTACGTTGACAATACCTGCTTTATTTCTACTAATTTATTGATCAATAAAATATTTTGCTTCATTTAAGTCCTTAATAGAAAAAAAGTCATCCAAAAACATTTTAATTCTAGAAATTTCAATCAGGTCTTTTCTAAAATGAGCATATAATAAACATATACAACTAAAATAATAATTTTATCTTTTTTATGATGAACAAACAATTATCATCCCAAGACTGTTTAAAACTAAAAAAAATTAATTAGTTTGTAAATTCAGTATTCCATTGTCTAGATGATTGTTTGATATCGTACTTCTTTTTAAAAGTTTAAATTTTTTCCATTTTTAGACTTAGAATAATCTTCGGATATTGTCATATATATATATATATTTTTTTTTTTCATCAATTATACAATGAAGAAATACATTATTGACATCTATCAATTTTGATGTAGATGCAAATTATCTACAGTAGTTAGAGTTAAAATTAAAATAAGTCTTATAGTAACAACCTTTCTTATGGAGCAAAACTATGTTTATAATTTATTCATTTTCTTTGATTATATCCCTTTCTAATAAGTATTGTTTTAATTTTTAAACTGCATCATCAGGATTAATTTAGTCTTGAATATCCATCTACAACATATGATTTCTTTTGCTTTTGGAAGATCAACCATTTTTCATGTTTCATTATTTTCTATTGTTCCATGTCATTTATCCAACAATCATTCATAGAAGATTCTTTGTATGAAAATTGGTTCGTTTATTTTTTAATGTTCATTAAGAATTTTTCCTTATTTAAATCATTTAAGTTTTTTTAAAAAGAAAAAGTTTTAGAAACATAATGACTTTTATTAATATTCATAATATAATCTTTTGTCCATATTGGTTTTCTTATAATTCTATCACTTTTTCTTATTTGTTTTTGAAAATTATCTAAAATAATATCATCAAAATTTAATGATTCTTCTTCAATTTAATTAAGTTAAAATTTTCTTGTTGTTCATTTTATATCAAGTTATCTTGTAAAAATTCTCAGTTAAAACAATAATTTTTGGACGGTTTTGATTAGGCATCATTTCTTTAAAATCATCACAAAAATTATTTTTAACTTTAACATAAATATGATTTTAAATATCTTTAAATTAATATTTATTTTCATCAAATTGAAAGATACTTTCATAAAAGTTTAAGTAAAATTATATTATTTTCAAAGTCATACAATTTATATGTTTTTTTTTGACCAATTTGATATCCTAAAAAAATTGATATTATTCCCCTAATATCAAACATGTTTTTTTTGAGCTATAACAAAGACATCAAAATGTCTTTATATCTGCTAAAACTGATTTATTGTATTTTAAAATTTCAAATCGAAATTTCCAACCTAAATTTTTAGATGGAAATCTATTAATAAGATGTGTTTCCAAAAGATGAAAAAGGCCCAAAATTTTATTGGTAAAAGGGATTGAAACATTAAAGATCTTGCAACTTTTAGTATGTTTCTATGTTTTTTTTTCTGCAACCCCATTTTGTTGTGGGATGTAGACACAAGTCGTTTGATGCAAAAAAATGATTTGAAAAAGATTTACACTTTGAATTAACAAAGTTTGTACCTGTTCGAATTATTTTGATATTAACATCATATTGAGTTTTCACAATTTCATAAAACTCAATAATCTTATAAAAAACAACTTCATTATTTTCAATTAGGAATGTCGAAGTGAATTTACTAAAACTAACAACTATAGTAAACATAAATAGACAATTAACGAAACATTGTTTCTCTATAAGAATTTTGAGCTATTAGTTTTACTATATGAAAAATGCAGTTTATGCATTTTAGATTTGTTACACACTTCACAGTGTTTTAGTTTTGAAATGTAATTAAAATAATTTTGTTTCAATACAAAATCAGATGGATGTCCAAATTTAAAATGCAAAAGATCATAATAAACAACATTTGTACAAATTGAATTTCTCGTCTTATTCAAAACAATATCGTTCTTACTTTAAGAGATAGTATCTAAAATATATACTGAATTCAAAATATAACCAATAGCTAAGATGTCACAAGAATCATGGTAATGCATTTTGCAACATGAAGAATAAAAAAACATTTTTTTTGGTTGTAACAGTTTTGAAACATACATCAAATTAAACTCAAAGGAAAACATTTTCATGTATACTTTTGTTTGAAATTTTCATTTTACCCATGAAATTAACAAACACTTTGTTATGTTTGGTAGATATACGTAGACTAGTTCAAACAATGCGTTAACCTCAAACATATTTTGTTTTTCAAAACACACATGATTACCAACACTAGTGTCAATAATTATAATTGTTCTTTGAATCTTAAATCATTGTCAGCACAATAAACAACATTGAGATGACTTCTTGAGTATATTACCGTTGAGAGTTGTTATAATTCTGATCATCATCGATGTAGTTGAGAGGAGTGGACGCCATGTTAATATGATTTTTCATTTTCTTTCCATCTTTGTTCCCTTTCCACTAGTTAGGGTACCAAATAATTTTGAAACATTCAACTTGTAAATGACCATTTCCTCGACAAAATTTGTAGTAGATGTTTCCTTTTGAGCTTCCCCTTTAGTGATTTTATTTTCTGTCCTGATCTTTCCTCGACTACTTCTTTCTCCAAAATTTAACGCCATTGCAAAATGTTCTATAATCTCCTTTCCAATTTGACTGAATTCCCTTTTCTTTTGGACCGATAGAATAAAAGCATATGCTCTATCAAGATCTGACTCTAATTCAAACACAAGAATCTGACTCTTTAAAAAGTCATAAGAATCATTTAAACCTGTAAAGAATTGACACAATCACCTCTTAACATTAACTTTTTTCAACTTCTTCTAAAATTTTATAGCACATATTAACCATAATCTTACTGTCACATCTTGATAGTGAGTTTAATACTCTTGACAGTGAGTTTAATACTCTAAACTTATCCCATAATCAAATCATCTTGGAATAATAAGGTTCAATTATTCTTGATCCCTACTTCATTAAAATAATCACTTTCTGAATTTGGAAAGATGATTGCTCATTATTTACTTGATACTGTTTCTTGATTCCTTCCCATAGATCCATTGTAATCTCAGTGTGTATAAAATTTTATTTCTGGTAAGAATTTGATCCGTCTATAAACCCTTATTTGGACTTAGTCGTGAGTGCGATATGCACACTTCGATTGCTACTCATATAGTTATTTTTATTGAATAGAGTAGTAACAATGAACATACCAAGATTGTTGTGTGTGCGCAGATAAGTATAGATTAGCGTTCACTAGTTGTGTCATTCTTTTTTTGACTTCAATCAGCGACTTCCCTGTAGAAGAATTTTCAAACTTTGTTTCGATATCCCTTGAATTACTTCTTCATCTATAAGTAGATTTTTCACCTTGTTCTTGCACCTGTCTATCATACCATATCCAAAAAAACAAAATATATTAGATTTGAGATGAAGAGCAAGACAAAACAAGAAGAAATAATTATCAGAAAAAAGTAATGATGCATATGGGTCATCTCTCGTATTAATGATTGATGAATAAAGTAAATAATAGTCCATATTCTTTATATATTTATCAATTTAAGTATCTTAATAATATTTGTGTATTATGTTTAGACTAAAGTTATTTCTAAACCTATTTTAATATATCTATCAATATACATTATAAATTACAACACTATATATGGCATTCCAATATTTACAAACTCTATCATAATGGGCATTCTCATGTTCACATAAATTATACATTTATTTTAACAGAATTTCAAATCAATAAAAATCGATATTGTATTACAGTTCAATACCTATATTTGGAAAAATTATGAAATTGTAAGTCCCAATTGTTTGTTTGATATTTTTCTTCTTTTTTCATACTTAATATAACTGAAATTGTAAACATTAGATTATGAATACTACTAATTCTCTGTTTATAGCTTTATAATAAAACAACGTTGATAATTTTTCATATTTAGTATACTAGGTATGAACTAAAATGAAGGTTACCATTTAGATCGTTGGTTTTCACCACAAATGCATGTGGTATAATATGATAAGCTGATAAAAATATCAATATCGAATTCCTAGAAATCTTGAGAATACCTACAGTGAATTTCAATGATTTATTGCCTGGTAAACTATAAATATAGATAATCACGCATTTCTACTTCATATCATGCGCATAAGCGTACACTTACTTACAATTAATTTTCTAACTCTTTCAAACATTAAAAAATAACAAAGGAGAATACATAAACTTTTTGCTACACAAAATTCAATATACCTGAGCATAATTTGATTATATCATTTTCCAATGTTTCATGTGTGCATACAAATTTTCCTATAGAGAATGGTTGAAGTGAATAATTCAACATTTCTGCAAAAGAACAATTGACTTTCAACAAATGTTTTCAAAAAACTATAATTTCCTTAAAAATGTATCTAAGTAACATACTTACAATGAATGGATTAGAATGCATGTCAACATATTGGCGATAACAAAAAGAATCAGCCAAAGCAAGGTAGTCCTAGAGTATTTAGAAGAGTTCTTACATTGGGAGAGGATTCATCTTTTGATACATATAACCAATATAATCCAAATATGACTCTAAAAGATATCATAGAGTCCCTATAACAAATAGTAAGTGTTAAAGTGATCAAAAAATTAGACAATTAAAAGAAATATATTATTGATATAAAAAATTATAATGAATTGTCTACTTTATTTAAATATTACGTACTACATCAATCATATATTATATTTCTTTTGAAAATATGGAAAATTTTAAACAAGTTAAGAAAAAACTTCCACCATTAACTTCAAACACAAACGAGCAGTAGTCTAACCTTTATTTCCTTCCTCTTTGTCGGGATATATTTTTCAAACTGGATGGTATTTTTTTTCTAATCACTCAATCATTTTTAATCATGAATGAGAAACTTTTAAATTTCTTGATTAAAGATCAAGCCATAGAATTAGGACAGATGATTAAAAACGTGAAAATCCAGATATGCCTATTTGACTTTTAATCTAGTATTTATATTATATTAAAATATTACAATAGTCCTTGTATTTTATCCATACATTCAAAATGAATATAAAACTAATTATTTACTTTATTTTACATCCCCTCCTCAAGATGGACATCTCTCAAGTTCATCTTGTCTCGGAGGCTGAAAAATAAACCACGATCTAAAGCTTTTGTGAATATGTCAGCTTCTTGCATCTTTGAATAGACATGTAGAGGTATAATAAAACCTTGTTTAAAGTTATCTCTAACAAGATGACAGTCTATATTTAAATGTTTTGTTCTCTCGTGGAAGACTAGATTTTTAGCAATATGAATGGCAGCTTCATTACCACATCGAAGTAGAATCGGCAAACTCACTTTATTGTTAAAATCGTTCAACAAATAAGATATCCACTTTAGCTCACTAACTGTAGTGGCCATACACTGGTATTCTGCCTCAGCAGTCGACTGTGATACTGTAGTTTGTTTTTTTGTCTTCCATGACAGCAAAGCTCCTCCAAGTTGAATGCAATAACATGTGAGAGATCTTCGACTATCTGTACATGTTTCCCAATCGGCATCTGAAAAACCCTCAATCATATAGTTATAATTACAAGGGTAAGAAAGTCCTAGTGAAGGCATGTCCTTTAAGTATTTAACTACATGTAAAGTGGCCTCCCAATGAACTTTTAATGGTTTATGCATATATTGACTCAGCTGTTGAACACTAAAACCAATATCTGGTCGAGAGCAGTTTAGCTAGGTAAATCATTCGTCCAATTAGTTTTCTAAATTTTTCTAGTTCGACTAATTCTGGACTGTTCAATTCATTAAACTTTATCCCATTTTTTATGGGAATTTCAACTGGTTTGTACCCAGATAATTATGAGTTAGCTAGTATGTCAAGTGTATACTTGTGTTGATTTACAAACAAACCAGCACAAGTGCGTTATAATTCTAGTACAAGGAAATACTTAGCATTACCTAAATCTTTGATTGTGAATTTTGAATCTAGATATTTTTTACCGCTATTAATAGTTTGTAAACAATTTACAGCAACAAGTATGTCATCTACATATACTAATAAGGCAGTAAATGTTTTTCAGTTTTCAATATAAATAAACAATTATCATTTATTGACTGAATAAAGCCAAATTCAATCAATTTTTTTTGAAAACACTTAATTATTCCACTACATTGATGATTGTTTTAAGCCATAAAGGCTTTTATTAAGATGGCATACCTGATTTTATTTTGATCCAATTAGCTCTTTTGAAATGTGCATGTATACATCTTCATCTAGGTCACCGTGGAGAAAAGCAATGTTAATGTCAAACTACTGTAAAAACCAATTGTTAGAGGCTGTAAAAGCGAGTAAAATTCTATCGTGACAGCTTTTATAAATGGAGAGAAGCTATCGTAGAAGTCAATCCCATCTCTTTGGTTGTATTCCTTTGCTACTAGCCTCGCTTTGTACTTTGCCACTGTTCCATTTGGATTTAATTTCGTCTTGTAAATCCATCTACATCCAATTGGTTTTATCCCATTTGGAAGTATAATTAGATTCCGAGTAGTATTGTTTTTTAAGGCAGTTAGTTCCTCATTCATGGCAATCAGCCAATGTTTAATTTTTTTCAACTTTTTTGTAAGATTGTGGTTCTTTAACTATGGAAATAGTTCCTAAAATATCTATGTGTTCATTATTAATGCATTTAGTTTTATATGGAAAAGTATTTGGAGTATAAGAAGTTCCACTTTTAAGATTTGTATTTGAATTAACAACATAATTATCATGCCAAACAGGGTCTTCTTTTCCCTATTACTTTTTCTTTGTTGATTTTGTAAAACATTGGTTTCACTTGGTTGTATAAAAGAGTTTTGTTTAAAGTTTTCACAAAAAATTGAATCATGATCAGCATTATCATTTATAAAAGTTGAATCTCCTATAATTGAGTCTTCTGATTCTTCATCAGATTCATCAAAATGATCTATATTTATAGAATCATTTATCTTTTCTGTAATTTTTATTTTCTTTTGATATGAAAAGATATTTTCATAAAAAATAATATATCTTGTGACAAAAATATTTTTAGTTGCAGTGTCAAAAACTCTATATCTTTTTTGTCCTAGACAATATCCAATGAAAACACATTTTTCCCTCTTGATTCAAATTTAGTTTTGTGAGTAGTGTTGTTTTTGGCATAGCACAAACATCAAAAACTCTTAACTGTGAAAAATTTGGTTTTTTTTATAGTTAAAAAAATTGAGTTTTCTAATTTAAAATTTGTGTGGGAGTCGTATTAACAATATGTGTTTCCGTTAGGATTGAAAAGACCAAAAAATGAAAGTAAACTTGCTTGAAATAGAATAGAACGGACAATTTGAAGAAGGTGCTGGTGTTTTCGTTCTACCACCCCATTTTGTTGTGGGGTGTAAGGGCAAGATTTTTGATTCAATATTCCATTTGTTTTGAAAAAATTCTAACATTCAAAACTTAAGAACTCACTTCCATTATCAGTTCTTATAGTTTTAATGAACAATTCAAATTGTGTTTTGACCATAGCATAGAAATCAAAAAATATTTGACAAACAAGATTTTTAGTTTTGAGCATGTATGTCCAAAAAAACCTACTATAGTCATCTACAATTGTAAGTATATAAGGGCAATCGATGAAAGATTTTTTTATATGGGCCTCAAATGTCCATATGAATCAATTTGAAACACTTAGTGGTTTTAGATCGACTATTATTGAAAGCTAATCTTTTTATTTTTGAAATTGGACATACAATACAATAAAATTCTCATTTTTATCTAAATTGAAAATATATTTTAAAGCAATATCAGAAAGATGACTACATCTTCTATGCAGTAAACTAAAATCAGTACATGTATTAAAGATTTTGTTCCCTAAATCAGTTTCTAATAGGTACAGGTTTTGAGAAAAGTCTCCTCTGCCTATGATTGTATTGTCTTTAACATCCTGCTATAGACAACCAATAGAAGAAAATTGACAATTAATATTGTTTATTGTAGTAAGTTTTGAAACTATAATTAGGTTATAAGTAAAGTCTTTTACATACATTACATCATATAATATCACGTTTTTTTCCTATGTTTCTAGTTAATCTAACATTATTTACTTCTCTAAGATCAGTCATCATACTCAAATCAGCACAAATGTGACAACTAGCACCGTTGTCTATTACCCAAACAAGTTTATCCTTAGAGTTATTATATATATTCAAACTACAAGTATTAGAAAGGTTTTTAGTGTTAGGATTTGTATCTCCCAAATCCGACATGCTTGAAAACAATCTGTAAAAACACAAGATTTATAGTGGTTCACTCAAATTGAGTTGCATCCACTTCAGCCACCACCAGATTTACTATGAAGAAGAAGAAGGAATACAAAGTTTTTGCCTCACACTTTATCTCTCTAAAATTCTGTCTTAACAATGTAAACCCTTAATAATCACATATTTATAGGGTAAACATTCAGGTAATAAACCTAAATAACTTTGGTCAGGCCCAAGCCCAAAAGCAAAAAGAAAACCCAATAAACTCTAATTAACAATGTAGAGTTTATTATAAGTGTAGGCTCCATAACTCAACAAACTCCCACTTGGAGACTAAATTCATCATCTCTCGATCGATAATGGCTTTCCATTCGGTGTCTTAACGAAGAAGACCAACTGAAGTTGCACACAACTTCAGTTTCTCATTTGTCACAGCTTTCGTCAACATATCAGCTGGATTCTCACTCCCGAGAATCTTCTCAAGAGCTAATACTCCATCTTCTAAAGCTGACCGGATGAAATGATAACGAACATGTATATGCTTTGTCCTGCCATGATAAACAGGATTCTTTGCCAAATGAATGGCACTCTTACTGTCGCATCGCAACACACTTCTATCACAGTCTTGACCCAATTCTCGCAAAAAGGGTTGTAACCACATCATCTCCTTAGCAGCTTCTATCACAGCAACATACTCTGCCTCACAACTAGAAAGAGCAACAATCTTCTTCAATTTTGAAACCCAACTGATTGTAGTACCTCCCAAAGTACAAATATACCCTGTTGTGCTCTTCCTACTATCAACATCACCACCATTTTCAGCATCAACATATCCTTCCAAACCCATATTAGACTTTCGAAAACAAAAAGCGAGACCCGTACTTCCTCTTAAGTATCGTAGTATCCACTTTACTGCTTCCCAATGTTGTCTACCCGAATTTCTCATGAATCTGCTAACAACTCTCACTGCATGTGTTATATATGTCTGGTCTTATGTAAACCATCGCATACATAATACAACCAATGGAAGAGACATACGGAACAGTTGTCATGTAATTTTTCTCCTCCTCTGTTGAAGGAGACTGATCTTTAGATAGTTTGAAGTGACTAGCTAAGGGGTAGTAACTGGTTTTGCATCATACAAGTTAAACCTGCTAAGAAATTTCTTCACGTATTCTTCTTGTGAAAGATTGAGAACTTCTTCATCCCTGAAAATTCTCATCCCAATAATTTGTTTAGCAGCACCCAAATCCTTCATTACAAACTTTTCAGACAACTCTTTCTTGAGCTTGTTAATCTCATACAAGCTTGCTCCAGCAATCAACATGTCATCAACGTAGAGAAGAAGAATAATGTACGATTTATCAAACCTCTTGATATAACAGCAATGATCAGCTTCACACCTCAAAAAATTGTTACTTTTTATAAAGCTATCGAACTTCTTGTACCATTGTCTTGGAGCATGTTTCAAGCCATACAGACTCTTCTGAAACTTACACACAAGCTCATCTTTTCCTTTGATTTCAAATCCTTCTGGTTGTCGCATATAAAAATCTCTTGATCTAAATCACCATGAATAAAACCAGTTTTGACATCCATTTGTTGAAGATGAAGGTCTTCTTTCACAACCAAACTCAAAATAGTTCTGATTGTCATCAATTTAACTACTTGAGAGAAGATTTCATTGTAGTCAATACCTTCTTTCTGTTGAAATCCTTTCACAACCAACCTTGCCTTGTACCTCATGGTTTTATCATGTACTTCTTTAATCCTGAAGATCCATTTGTTGTGAAGTGCTTTCTTTCCCTTTCGCAGCTTAGTGAGCTCCCAAGTCTGATTCAACGTCAAAGAGTCCATCTCATCTTTCATCACAGACTCCCACTTAACTGATTCATTATATTTTATTGCTTCCTAAAAGCATTCAGGTTCACCTCTATCTGTCAACAAGATATAGTTTAGAGATGGAGACCACCTCTCAACTAGTTTTCGATTCCTTGACGATCTTCTCAACTGTATAACCGGTATTTGCTGATTTACCTCTGGGGCCACATTCTCAACAATTTCATCTTCAACAACACATTGTTCTTCTTCGACAGTCGGTATATATTCATCTGAAAAATCTCTCAAATCGACTATATCAGTCTCTTCCAACTTGGAATCAACATTTGATGTCTTCCCAACACAATCTTTGTAGAGAACCTTTTTATTGCTCCAGGCTTCTTCAGGAATTCTAAATTCAAGAGGAATAGAGGGTCCCCTGTTTATCAAATAGGCAGCAGTATTAATAGCTTCTGCCCAGAAGGTTTTAGGCAGCCCTACATGCAATCTCATGCTTCTAGCATGCTCGTTCAATGTTCGATTCATTCATTCATCTACTCCATTCTCTTGAGGCGTTCGGAGAACAGTCTTCACCATACTGATCCCATTCACAGCACAATACTCTTTGAAATCTGAATTGATATATTCACCTCCGTTGTTGGATCTCAAGCACTTAACTTTCTGATTTGTTTCATTTTCAACCAAAGTCTTCCATTTCTTGAAAATAGCAAATATTTCAGACTTGTGCTTCATAAAATATACTCATACCTTTCTTGTTGAATCATCTATAAATGTCATGTAGTATTGTGATCCGCCAATAGAAGAAACAGGTGCAGATCCCCACACATTAGTGTGTACCAACTCTAGCCTTTCTTTCTTGAGCTCCTTCCCAATTTTTAAGAAACTCACTCATTTCTGTTTTCCAAGAATGCAGGTTTCACATAACTGATGTTCAATAGACTTCAGTTCTGGAATCTGTCCATTCTTCAAAAGAATTTTCATCCCTTTTTCACTCATATGGCCCAACCTGCAATGACACAGCTCACTGTTCTTCTAGTCATCAACTACAGTAGCAACTGATTCTCTACAAGTTGAAGTCGTGTATAATGTTCCTATTTTGTGACATCGAGCAACAACTATTACTCCTTTAGACACCTTCCACGCACCATTTCCACAACTGAAATTGTGACCTTCTTCATCAAGTTGTATAATAGAGATCAAATTGCGCATTAAACCTGAAATGTGTCTCACCTTATTAATCTTCCAAACAGAACCATTTGCCATCTTCAATTTGATGTCTCCCATGAAAACAATATCTAGTGGCTCACCATCTGCGAGATAAACTTTCCCACAGTTTCCAGCCACATAATTCTCCATTAATTCTTTGTGGGCAGTGGTGTGGAAAGACGCTCCTGAGTCCAAAACCCATGAATTTATTGGGCTATCAACAGACAGAAGTAATGTATCAGTGACAGATTCTGTAACAACGTTGGCTGCATCATTTTTATCATCACCGTTTTTCTTCGGTGCTTTGCAGTTCCTCTTCTAATGACCCTGTTTACCACAATTCCAGCACTCAAATGTCCGCCCAGACTTGGACTGACTCCTCTTGCTCCTCGACATAGATCTGCTCTTACCTCGGTTGAAATTTCTATCATTACCTCTGCCCCTATTTTCCACATTCAGAGCTGAACCTTTGAACGTTTCACCAGAATCAATTTTATGAACCTCTTCAGCAAGAATACGATCTCTAACTTCAACAAATTTCAGTTTAGCATTTCTAACTGAATTACTAATTGCTGCCCTCATAGGTTCCCAGCTATTTGGTAGAGATGCTAACAAAATCAGGGCACTAACTTCATCCCCAAAATCAATCCCAACAGATATTAATTGATTCACAATTGTATTGAATTCATTCAAATGAGTAGTGATAGAAGTACCATTAACCATTCTTAAGTAAAAGAGCCTTTTCATTAAGTGTACCTTGTTGTTAGCAGATGGTTTCTCATACATATCAGAAAGAGCTTTCATCAGACCCATGGTGGTCTTCTCCTTTGCTACATTGTGAGCAACTATCTTGGCTAGCGTCAATCGGACAACTCCCAAAACCTGTCTATATAGGAATTTCCATTCAGCTTCATCCATCTTTTCTGGTTTCTCACTCAAAGGAACATTAAGCTTCTTTCCATAGAGATAATCTTCAATCTGCATTCTCCAGAAGGCATAATCTGTCCCATCAAATCTTCCAATCTCATGTCATATACTGTTCTCACTTGCCATTGTTTCCAATGCTCAAATCTAGCCTAGCTGCTCTAATACAATTTGTTATGATTTGTATCTCCCAAATCCGACCTGCTTGAAAACAATCTGTAAAAACACAAAAAAAAGAACACAAGAACACACAGATTTATAGTAGTTCACTCAAATTGAACTACATCCACTTCAGCCACCACCAAAATTACTATGAAGAAGAAGAAGGAATACAGAATTCTTGCCTCACACTTTATTTCTCTAAAATTATGTCTTAACAATGTAAACCTTTAATAATCACATATTTATAGGGTAAACATTCAGGTATTAAACCTAAATAACTTTGGTCAGGCCCAAGCCCAAAACCAAAAAGAAAACAAAATAAACTCTAATTAACAATGTAGAGTTTATTATAAGTGTAGGCTCCATAACTCAGCATTTAGAAGAAAACATACCTTCGTAATACTTTTCTTTACCCTTGCCTTTTATTTGTTGTCCTTTCATAACTTCTTTCACCACTGCTTCAATGTCTATGTTTGGAGCTTATTTGATGAGGACTCATGTTGTTCATCGCAATATGTATGAGAAGGGATTGTTAGTTGTTACATTTTTTTTCTAGAAATTTTGTTTTTCACCATTCTAGATATCTAATAATCTTGAAACATCCTTGTTGGTTATGCCCTTCCATTTTATAATGAGTACAAAACAGATTTTGTGTTCCCTTCCCATTTCTTCATTTCTTGTTTCCTCCCCTTCCTCTATTGTTTCTTGAACTATTTTGACCCCTTTGTTGATATGAACTATCTTTCATTAGCATTGCAAAATTATCAGTCTTTTCAGACATTAATATTTGAACTTCCTGTTGTCTTTCAATGCTCAACAACATTGCATAGGCTTTGTTCAGACTTGATTTTGGATCCATAAGAATGATCTGTTTTCTTGCATTATCGAAATATTCGTTCAGTCTCATTAGAAATTGTGTAGGCTTGTTAGAAGTATATAACTCAATTACTAACTTTTTTATTCTGCAACAACAATGAGTTCTTGGATCACATTCACAAGTAGACAATGGTTCAAGAACTATCAGTTCATCCCATAGATTCTTTAAGTTGGAAAAATACTTTGCAGAAGTATAATTTCCTTGTCGTAGATTACTAATGGCCTTCTGGATTTGATATGTTTGTGGGCCATTATTTTCTTGATATCTTTCCTTGATATTTGTCCACAAATTCAAGGTTGCGGTCGTGGAGGAGTAGTTAGCATTGCTTTCATCCGACACCGTATTTAGAATCCAAGATCAAACTAGACAGTCCATCTTTTTCCATCGATCGAAGTCATCTGCTTCTCTTGGATCTATTAATGACCCATCTATAAACCCTAATTTCGATTTTGCTTCTAGGGCTAAACGAACACCACTACTCGAACCTATATAATTTCTACCATTTAAAACAATTGTACAAATTATCGCACATGTATTATCAGAGTTACGCATAGTGTAAAGATCATTGTCGTGTTTCTTCATTCTGTCCATTCTTGTAGTTGTATCTCTCAAACAATTTGATGAGGATGATGAAGATTCAGGAGATTCATATTTTTCTTTTGACTATTCTTCTACAACTTCTTGATCACTTTGATCGGTTGATAAAGACTCTGAAGATTCAGCTTCTTCGGGCTCTTCTTCTACAACTTCTTGATTACTTTGTTCTCCTCGCTCTGATACCATGTAAATTTCTTGATTAAAGATATAAACATAGTATTATAGCAGATGATTGAAAACGTGAAAATTCAGATATACCTAGTTAGCTTTTAATCTGGTATTTATATTATATTAAAATATTACAATAGTCCCGGTATTTTATCAATACATTCAAAATGAATATAAAACTAACTGTTTTTACATTATTTTACTAAACTCATCTAATAATTTGATATTTATTAGACGATCTGGATTTTTTGCTGTGATAACAGCTGATTGAAGCCTAGTAAAATGGAACCAAAAGCTTATTAATTTTTATCATTTAGTCTCAAGAATAATATTGTTATATTATATTATTTATTATTCTATATTATTATTATATTTATTAATGTAATTCATGTATAAATAACTTTATCATCTTAAATATATATGCATAATATTATTCTATTTCTCTTTCTTCTAACATGGTATTAAAGTTTTTTTTTAGAACGTTGGGTTCCGCTTCTCCTATGAAGTGCGACTAACTCCCACGAGTTAAGCATATAGCCCGCAATAGTATCAAATTTTAGGATTTATATTAGGATTGGGTACAACGATAGAGACGGGGGTCTGACTAGGGGTATTCAATATTTGGTCTGAACCGAATATACGACTGAATTCAAATTCACCGAATTCGAATAAACCAAATTCGAATTTCATTTTCGGTTTTCGAATCGAATTTCAAACCAATTCGAATTGAAATACGACTTTTGAATTGGTTTTCGAGTTTAGGTTTCAACTCGAAAACTAAATCAAAAACCGAATTCATTTTTTATTATTTATTTTTGAAACTTAGCTTAAGATAAAGTTTAAAATAATCAAATTAGAATATTTTGAATTTAAAATTTAATAATAAAGAAAAAAGAAAAAAAGCACTAGTGGTCTAGTGGTAGAATAGTACCCTGCCACGGTACAGACCCGGGTTCAATTCCCAACTGGTTCAATTAAAATTTATTCAAATTCGGTTCAGTTTTCGAATTGGCTACGAAAAATAATAATTCGAATAAACCGAATAGAGGAACATGAATAACCCAATAACCGAACCAATAAATACCCATAGGTCTGACTATGTTGGACGCTTACACACACTTCTATTTAATTTTAACTCTGTTAGAAGTTAATATACATTTCTATTGTATGTGTTAGGTAAAATAGGTAATTAACTATTAATTAAGAACTTAATTAAGTTAATTTTGTGCAGATTAAAGAAAACTGGGAGGAAAGTTGATGGGTATTTTATCAAGTCGGCTCAGCTTTCTACTTCAGCACTTAAAGAAATCGATTATCTCAATTATCGGTATTTTGCACATCTGTCTTAACGGAATCGGTAAATCAAACATATCGGCTTCATGCAAAAGCGTAACCGGTAGTAGACATTGGTTTCATAAAGAAGCATAGCCGGTAGTAGACATTGGTTTCCTAAAGAAGCGTAACCGGTAGTAGACATCGATTTCTGAAGAAGCGTAACCAGTAGTAGACATCGGTTCCTGAAGAAGCGTAACCAGTAGTAGACATGAGTTTCTTGAAGAAGCGTAACCGGTAGTAGACATCGATTTCCTAAAGAAGCGTAACCGGTAGTAGACATCAGTTTCCTGAAAATGCGTAACCGGTAGTAGACATCAGTTTCCTGAAGAAGCGTAATTGATAGTAGACATCGATTTCCTGAAGAAGCGTAACCGGTAGTAGACATCGGTTTCTTAAAGAAGCGTAACCGGTAGTAAACATCGGTTTCCTGAACAAGCGTAACCGGTAGTAGACATTGGTTTCCTAAATAAGCATAACCAGTAGTAGACACCGGTTTCCTAAAGAAGAGTAACTAGTAGTAAACATCGGTTTCCTAAAGAAGCGTAACCGGTAGTAGATGAAATTGGTTTTACTACTTCTCAAAATATAAATACATTTCTGGCAGCGGTAGAAATCAGCTTTATGCTACATCAGGATTTTATTTCTATTTTGGTGCAAGTCTGAGGAAAACCTTTTGATAGCAGTTGTCTCTACCAACACAGCTCGGACTGTCAAGAGCACCAAAGACAAATTATCCTTGTTGCATGCTCCTAGGAAATCATAATCCAATTAATGTCATCTTGACTTATTATAATCAAAGTACAGACAAGATCAAAGGATATCCTATCCAATGTACTTTTTTGGACTTCATCCATTCAAGATTAAGAAAGGTGTCCTATGAAGCAAAATGTATCTGTTGAAGAAGAAAAATATGTCTGTTGACATTTACCTATTTAAGAGAACAAAGCTCAATCAAATTCACCACCTTTACCTTTTGAACAAATTTTTCTCGAACTTCAATCGATTGTAATACAAATCTTTAAAGCGATCTTTTCAAGTTTCACTAAGAATTCTAAGTGTGTTAAATTTCCAAGTGTGTATTACAATACTACCTATTTTTTGTGAGTGATGAGTATTGTAAGTTGACAGAATTTGTTTCTGTTCAACAAGAGTGTGTGTTAGGAGTTCAAAAGTAAGCAACAACTAGGTCATGGTTGTTCGAATGGGTTGTATACGAGTATTGTATTCAATCAAATCTTCTAGTGGATATTCTTCTCAAAGTTTGAGAAGAAGGGGTGACATAGGTGTTTTACTCCGAACATCCATAAACATTGGGTTGTGTCTTTTTTCTTCCTCATTATCCTCTAAACCGACCATCTGTTGCTTCAAGTTGAAACAAACACTTCCGCACTTGAACTCGGTTCAAGAGTTTGTGACAACTTGTATAGAGTAGAAACGAGATAATCAACCTCTTATAGGGTTATTATCAACCTGTGTGTGTGTAATCATTCAACTTTACGAGACCTTAGTCTCCTTCGGCGATCCCGATCCTAACACTACTCAAGTCTTCACAAGCTCTTGAACTGAGTCAAGTGCGGAACTATTTGTTTAGATTTGAAGCGACAAATAAAGGGTTATAAGAGTAGGGAAGAAAATAACGCAAGACACAGAGTTTGTTTATGGATGTTCAGAGTAAAAGCTCCTATGTCACCCCTTCTTCTCAACCTTGAGAAGGATATTCACTAGAAGATTGGTTTAATACAACACTTGTACTAACTCAGTCGGATAACCAGGACTTAGACACTGCCTGTTTCCGAACTCATAGCACGCAATTACTATGTTGAACAGAAACAAATTCTGTCAACTTACAACACTGAATATTCACCTAGAATAAGCAGTATCTAATACAACTTTAACACTTTAGCAAGCTTATAAGCTCTTAGGACTTGAGAGCTTGAGAGAGTAGTGAGAAAAACCTGTGTAAAGGTAAGTTAATAATTGATTAGTGCAAGTATGAATCGGTCTCAATTGATATGTCTAAGGCTTGAAAGTTATCAAACAATAATCCAAATTGAACTATGTCTTCTCCTTATGTAGGCAATATGCAATGGATATGCAACGCACATATTTGACACATGTCCTAATTTGATTGGCTGAGTTTCAGAATAGTACATCAGAGAAAATTCTCATTTGATCTTGTCTGTACTAGATTTGATAGTAAGTCAAATATTCATTAATGGGATTACGATGTACGAGGAACGTACAAATCAGAGGGTTTGGCTTGTCTTGGTTCATAATAGTCTTTTATAGGTTTGATTTTGCTGTTGTGTCAGTCTGCCCATAACTAATACTTAATCGGGAGCTAAGATTGATCAGGTACTTGAAAGCACTTATCCAAAATTACCGAACATGGAAAATACCGGATGCGCCTTTTTAGAACCGAATTGGTAAAATACCGGAGATGTTTATCCAAAAACCGATTTGGATAAACTACCGACCAATGAGGCTAAAGAGTGAGAAGTCTTAGACTCCAAGAGCTGAAATGCATATCTAGTCTAATTAATAGGTTTCCGCCGTTTACCGGGGCTTCCATTCAAAGCTAGGTGCGCCTCTTGATAAAATACCGATCTCATAAAAAACGGACACGCTCCATAAAATACCGAAGTCATATAAAACTGGAAGCTCTTCTTTATAAAACTGATCTCATATAATATCGGACGTGTATTAACATAAAACCGAAGTTATAAAATATAGGACGCGTTCCAATTTAAAATCGAAGTTATAAAATACCGGAAGCGTCTTTTAAAAAACCAATCTTGATCGTAAAACCGGACAACTTTCTGTTTTGGTTTTCTTCATTTTGATCCTACAAAATTAAAGACATAATTCAGTTTTATTTATACACTGAAACTTAATAGAAAACTTTATTTTAACACTTTAGGTTTTATAGTCGTTTAGGGTTTATGTATTTATTTCTTAATATTAATATTCACATTAATTCAACCTGGCAATCTGGACACTTTGGAATTAAGCATCATTGTATATATATCATCTTTAAAGATAATACATACTTTTGAATGCATTCTATAGTGAGATTTTTTAACCAAAATTTAGTATCTTTCTTATAATACACTAACTAAATGAAATAACAGGTTATGCAAAAAAAAGTGTAAATAATGTAAAATTTTAGTCAAATTGACAATCTAAAGATTAAATGAGTTTAATTAACACAAAAAAAGTTGTGGCAAAATGGTGCATCTAGTTATCTAGTTATATATAGATGATTAATGTTTTGACATTTTAACTTAATTTTTCATCATTATCAGTCTTCTTTTCCTATCAGGGACAAAAAAAAAAGTTGGTATGAAATTTGGCATTGGTATTTATGGTTATATTTACTGGAACTATTTATGGATTTATTGTCATTTGATATTTCACTTCATTTGAAAAGGCTTTTCATAAAATTTAGTTGATTTTTAGTTCTCCTTAATTTAGCCACTTTTAGTGTCAATATATTTATTATGTCTCAAAATAAGAGAGACCATTAGTAGTAACACTCGTACTTTACTATTATATGTTAGGATTACAAAAGTTTTAAAGCCTTGTAAATATAAAAATATTTATCTAAATGTGTATAAGAAATGGTATGTGAATATATAATATAGCTAAAATATGTTTGATGAAAATTTTGGTTTGATAGAAATACATTATAAAGCACAAAATCAACCATTTTACATTACATATTAACTAATAGGGATTTCCCAATATTTGTTATCAATTTATCATTATTTAATAACATAAAAATAAATATAGTGTTTTGATAAAAAAAAAGTCTCAAATAAATCAAAATTCATTGAATTTTTATATCATATAGATCACACATATCTCATTTATTGATAAATTTTGTAAATTATTTGTACAAAATCAAAATTAGCCCCTCACAGACCTTACGATTGTGTGATAGGTGGAAGTTAAAATTAAAGAACATTCAACGCAAGATAGTGTAATAGCATATGATGTTGTTCCATGTTAGGCAAATGCCTTCCAAATTATTTTTGTACATATTGTATTTAGAAAAATAACGCTATATTTCTATTTAAAATTTAGTGTGTCATATATTAATATATTAATATATATATATATATATATATGTATATATATATATATATAACACTTATCTTAAAATAGTATAAAAGATATATTATAGAATAAAAACACTAATTAATATAGTGAGATTCAAACAAAACAGTTTTTAGAGATATATATATTTTTTTAGATAATACCTCAATATTATTACCACTAATTCATCAAATCCAATATAAACTTTTTTTTTCGTGCAAAAACGGTTAAAACCATTTCATTAAAATTCCAAAAGTGGGAAGGTCATAAATCAAATCTAGACAAACCCTAACTAGGATTAAGGATGACAATCAAAAGACCTTGAAAAAACTGATTAATAACATTCATACATTCTAAAAAAATAAATATTATAAACAGAAAAGACTACATTCAAACATAACTATCATAGTTTGGGATTTTCGCATGTCATTTATCTTCATTGAAAGGTCTTCTTCCCCTTCCTCTTCCTCTTCCTCTTCCCCTTCTCTAACGATGTAAGGAGATTGTATTAAAGAGGACGATGAGTATTGTTATTTCTCATTTTTAATTCTCACTTTGTACGAGCCCGTTCTGATTTGATAGAAAAAGTTATTTCTTAGAATTTCACGGTTTTTACATTTATTATCTTCAACTTTAATTTATGTGTTTTTGTCTTCCTTATGTTCGGCTTCAGCTTCAGACTCCACATTGGTTGTAGAATCTTTTTTATCCGCTTTTGAATTCACTATTTTAGCTTTGAAATTCTGGGTGTCTTCCTCTTGAGTTTCATCAACAACAACTTGAAGTTCATCTTCCATTTTCTTTATGATCCATCGCATTACAGAAAATTTTCTTTTCCTCTTCACCTTGATTCCTTTTACTTTCTTTCCTTCATTGTTTTCCTTTTTTCCAGAATTATTCTTTCTTCTACAACTGTTTGATCTTTGAGTTTGACCTTCTCTGTTTTCTTTTTTTTCTTTTCTTCTTTCTGACTTTTCCAGTTTTTTTTCTCTTCTTCTTTAGCTTTATCACATTTATTGTGTAGGAAATATTATAGAAAGCACACTTGTTTGGTTTCCATTCATAAAAAATCTCCATGATATTGTGTTTTCCTTTTCTGTCAACAACTGTCATTTTCATTGGCAGGACACTTTTAGGATGCACTTTAATGTTAATTCTAGCAAATGACAAGTGATCTCCTCCTTCAGTTATTGGGTCCATATATAATGGTTTCTCAATTATACATGCAAAATGACTAATTGCTTCAGCATTGTACATGTGGGCCGGAATGTTCCAAAGCTTGAACCAAATCTGGGCTGTTTTCTTTGGTTTACTTTGTAGATTCATCTCTTCTAACCACTTTTCCAACTTCATGCAATTTGATCACATGTAAGTATGCTTTTTCTTTAAGATTTCTTTCAGATTTAAGCATTTTTGAACTGCATTACACCAAACGTATGATAGAATCTTAATTCTTTAATTAATATCTAAAAAAAATTAAATTAAAAGTCTCTCTATTAAAGTGACACGATAACTCAATTATCTTGGTAGAGGTTGTTGTATAGTCTACATGTTCTAGTTTGAATGTATCCAATCCTAGATCAATACTCTTCCGCTTGTGTCAATTACATACTTTTTTTCTTTTAGATAAGCTCTAGAAAAGGTTCTGGAAATTATTATTTATTATCATGCGCAATCATTACTCAGACATGACTTTGGGTGGGCAAGGGATGTACAATTTTTTATTAAAGATAAAATAATATATTTCGACTAAAAAAATAATTTTTGTTCACATATAACTTATCAAGTTTATTTAGATGTATATAATATAAAAATAAAATAAAAATTGGTTCACATATAAATTATCAAGTTTATTTAGATGTATATAATATAAAAATTCACAAATTTAATTTTTTAGAACTCTTTAAATTGAATTGAATCGAAGTCATGACTTTAAGAATGATAGTAGATTCCTACAATATATATATTTGTTCATTTAGCCTCTTATCCATTTAAAGTTATTAATCTTGTTAATTTTATATATATATATATATATATATATATATATTATTTTTCATGTATAGTCATTAAACTAATCATTTTATAAAAAAAAATCGTTTTAATTTAAATTTAAATTGATTTATATTTCAAAAGTTATTTTATTGAATATTATAAAATATTTTGATAAATAAATTAGTTGTAAAACAATCCAAACAAAAAATAATAACATTATCTTCTATATTAATTATAATTATAGATTTATTTTATTGTCACATCAAAATTTAACTTGTGATTTATTCCTGAAGTTAACATGCATATTTTTTGTCAAAATTATTTTAGTTATGCCTCAAAATAGAAGAGATCATTATTAAATAACTCTAATATTTTACTATTATATGCTTTGTATCACAAATGATTTAATTTTAAAATCCTTATATGTTTAAATATGAATCTTGATCAAAAACTTCATTAATTCAGAAATGGTCAATGATTTTTTATATAGATTGAAATATGTTTTATACTAAATGGATATGTTAATATATATATATATATATATATATATATATATATATATATTATTTGTTATCTATATATATAATGATGTTTAATTTTTAAAGTGTCCGGATTGTCAGGTCGAGTGTTGTGGTTAATTTGGATTTATATATATATATATGTGAGTAAATGGATACTTGGGTCGGATTGTAGGTTGACCCGCCCATAAAATATAAAATGGTTAAAAATAAAATTAAAAATACTATATGTATGTTTCGAATTTACAATCGAATAAAACAAGTACAACCCTTTAACCAACTAGGCTAATAACACTTTATATTTTAAATTCAGCACCAAATTAGATAAACGCAGGACATTTTAACAATATAAGTTCAACCTTTTAACTAACTAATATATATATATATAATGATGCTTAATTTAAAGTGTCTGGATTGTCGGGTCGAGAGCTGTAGTTAATTTGGATATATATGTGAGAGTAAATTGATACTTGAGTCAGATTATGGGTTGACCCGCCCATAAACTTAAAACAGTTAAAAATAAAATTAAAAATATTATATGTATGTTTCGAACTTGTAACTTAACCAAAATGTATATATACATACACAAAATTATAAAATTATTTCAATAATCATAAACGGTCTAGCGGTTAAAGTGTTAACATTTCATACTAATGATTAGGGTTCGAATCCCTACGTAAGAAATAATTATTATATGCAAGTGCGCAAATCTTGGTGCCAGCTTAAAGTAAAGCAACATTAGAGAAAAAGTCTAAGTGTTCGTCGACGGAGTGGATCATGTTTAAGAATGCACCCTCGATTTAAAGATTTGTTTTATCGAAATTATTTTTATTTTCACATAATGAATGTTTTCAATTTATACAATTTTGGATATGTTTAATTAAATAACAAAATAATTTTAAATAAAACGAGTGGATAAAAGTAAGTTTTGTCATATTTTTTAATAATTACATAAAAAAAAATATTGAATTAAATTATAAAGTTACATTTTTAACATAATTTTTTTCTTCAATTTTTATCTACATTAGTTTAAATAATAATAATATTTATCTTTATGATCTTTTTTGTGATTCTTAATTATGAATTCTTTTTTCTTTAAGTTGAGGAATTATATATCTTGAAGAGATTGCTCTTCTCATAGTTGTGAAATATATAAATTACGTCCATATAAAAGAGATTTTGGGATCAATAATTAACAAAATAAAGTAAATCATTATATAATTGACGTCAAAGCTGAATAAAGTAAATCATTATATAATTGACGTCCATATTAAAAGCTGAATAAAGTAAATCATTATATAATTGACGTCCATATTAAAGCTGAATAATGACATTTGTCTAGCTGAATAAAGTAAATCATTATATAATTGACGTCCATATTAAAAGTCCTTTTTTATATCCATTTCGACCTATTAATAAATAATAAAGAAATTATTCAAATCAATACCATATATTTTAAAGGTCCATATTAGAAATAATATTAGCAAGATATGATAAAAAAAATAGACAAGAACTGAAATAGATAATAACTCTCAACATCATTATGAATACCTAGAATCAAAATAAACTTTTTTTCTTTCATATAAGTTTGTTTTTGGGACCCTTATTTTCATGAATACTTTACATCCAACTAATTTGTATTTCATTTTGTTTTATTATTTTTATTTTCATCTTGTATTTTTATGTCATGTTTTAAACATTATTATCCAACCAAAAAAATGTCTTTTATTTGTCTAAATATATATAAAACTTTTAAGATAAATGTTTCGTTTGAATTATTCGAATTAGATCATAATTTAAATTATGAGAAATTAAATTGAAGGATAATGTATAACTTAATTTGTAATAACAAATCTTCTCTTGTAATGAAAATATTCTCTAATTTTCTTTTTCTTTAGACTTTCTTTAGATGAACTTCCAATTGATGAGTACGTCAAATTAGTTTCTTTCTGTTAATGGGGACACAAAGAAAAAATCAATTGTACCTCAAATATGGACGAACTAACTAACATGTTAGTTATTTTGGTTTGAATAATTCTAATTTAGTCCTACATAAAATTAGAAATATCACTTAAGGTATCCTCATTTTATATTTATGACAAATACACTCATAAATTATAAACTTAATTTCACATTAGATAAAATTATTTTGTTTATATTAAAGATGACATTTGCATAATTATTTATTATATTGGTGATCCCATAAATTTAAAAATCTCCCACTAGGTCACGTATGTACAAAAATAATAAATGTGTTAGCAATAATTCGTTCGAAGTTTGTATCATCTCAATCATATGTGGTATAAACAATTTTATCAATTAAGTATATCAATAGAGGACCAAAGAGCTCGTCATTGCATTTAAGCATAATTAATAGACCCAACAATGATCAAATAAATTAATACAATTAAGTGACAATTCATATCATGAATAAGAGGAATAAAAATTTCATGCAAGGTGATCTTTTCATGTCAATTTTTAACTGGTTCTACTTGATTTTAGTCAAATTATACTTTAAACATAAATATACAAAGTGTAATGAACTAAACAATACTTAATTTCTAATCAGAATAAAAACTTCATAAATATCTATAAAATAACTAAACTTACATACAATCAAAATACAAACTCCTACTGAAATTAGATATCGTCGATCTCAAAGACACTCATACAAGCAATAATCTCATGAAAAACATTAGGCGATAACCCCATTGTTAAGGGGTTCATAACCATAGAGTTTGTACATAAATATATTATATAAATATATCCACTTTGTATCATTTTTTTCATAACAAGATGATAATATCACTTAATTTGATGCATAATAATATGTCACAAATTCTGTTACAGTAGTGGATGAAGTCGTAAGTGTTTGTTTGATACTTCTTAAAAAAAATGGCAAAATCAGTTAGCAAAAAATGTAACTCAGAGTGGATTTAATACTATTTTGGCATCCCGTAAGATTGAAGTTAGAATACCTAATGATTTCAAGACTATTCGACCTCCTATATGTGAGCATTTAATTCTTAGCTCTTTTGAAATATCTCATAAGTATTGACTACTTAATGTCAAGCAAAATTTATGGCAAATAAAATGTCGCCCACATATAAAATCATAAATATGTGATACTCGCACTGAATTTTTATACACAAATCATCCATTAAATTCATCTCTAAACGAAAAGAGAGAATTATATTGTGGAATTTATGATACCACCGACGAGACAGTTCATTAAGTCCATAGATTAATTTCTTTAATTTGAAACTATATATTGATCTCTCCACACAAAATTTTCTCGTTGCACCAAATTGTTTTTCAATGTCTCCAATGAGAAAAACCATTAACATCTTTTTTTGTGAAGCTCCATATTAAAATATGCAAAGAGTGCCATAAATTGTCCTTAAAGAGTCATTCAATTAAACTAGTGTAAAATTATCCTAAAAGAAAAATAATTTCAAAAATGGAATGTTGAGAAAGTCAGTAGCAAATCAATCAATTGGACTAATTTATTTCTAATTGGCCGTTGATTATCAAATCAATTACATGATTTTACTATTTAATTATTTCATTTTCTACAAATGTAATTTTTACTATTTAAGCACTAGACGTCTTATTTAAGAAAACATAACCAAAAAACAAATCAATAAAATATTCTCTCATAAATTTCTACATGGTATCAGAGCATGTTTTTCTATCTGGAAGGAACATGTTCACAACTTCCGCTGCCTCCTCCAATGGTGGAAATAGTCATTGGAGGAGAACTCAAATGATTATATTATTTTATATTTCTTAAGTTTTATTTTTCTTTATTTTATTACCCACTATGTTAAACAAGTGAGACGTCATTTCAAAATTGCATTTTATATTATCATTTTTCACTTCAAGAGCTGAGCCAAGCGCCAAGAGTCACTCCTCTAACTAAGTGAATCGTGAATTAGAATCAGACAAATTGAAAGAATGTCATCAACATCCAGCAAAACTCGGGCGTTTCAAGCCAACTCGTTGTCATCAAATCCCAATGAAACTTCGGCAATTCAAAGTCTTTTCACTACCATCCAACAACACTTTGACGTTTCAAGCCAACTCGCTATCATAAAATTCCAGTGAAACTCCGGCGTTTCAAGCCTTTTCACTGCCATCTAGAGATACTTTGGCGTTCAAGCCAACTCGGTATCATCAACATTTCATCGGCCACACCATCTTCAATCTCTGTCAAGGCTCTATTACAACCCTCTACGTTACATCCCGCAATCAGGAGTCTGACATACTCACCAAGTCGACTTGAGTAGTATGTGGCAAGTTGGGCAGTCTCAACATCTACTACCCAACTTGAGGGGGAGTGTAGAATTATCCTAGAACAAAAATAATTCTAAGAATGGAATGTTGAGATATTCAGTATCAAATCAATCAATTAGACTAATTGATTTGCTAGTTGGTCGTTGATTTAAATCAATTACATGATTTTACTATTTAATTATTTCCTTTTCTACAAATGTAATTTTTACTATTTAAGCACTAGACGTCTTATGTAAGAAACACAACAAAAACTCAAGCAATAAAACTTCTCTTTTTTCTTCATTTTTCTACAACTAGATTGTCAAAAAACACTTGATTTTTAGGTTTTTGAGTTTGTACTTAATGAATTTTATAACACTGTTTTGTTACTCTAGATTTTTGAACTTTATCATCAATATAAATAAAATTCTTATTAATGTCAAAAAAAAATTTGAGATATGAATCAAATCTCCTCAATATAAGTTATTGATCTAAATCATCTTCAAAGACAAAATCATTTCTCCCTCAAACTCAATATTCTAAAAACTATGTTATAGTCTCGTCTAGAAAAATATCTTTAACTTAAAATCATAAAAATTATAGTCCTTAATCATTAGAATATTCAATAAATTAATTACTCACATTTATAAACTTAAGTAAAAACTAAATTTAAATAATGATTTATCTAATTTCAAAATACATAATGCAACATTAATATACTCTTTAGACAATAATATTAATTGTTAATAGTATTTTATTGTAATGATCAAACATTTATAAAAAGACATGTCAAATAATCAATCTATCTTTAGATAGATTAATTATTCACATAAATAAGACTTTATAATTATTAATATTTATCATCACAAGTATATATGCAATTCTATCCATTAATTATCAGCCTTTGGGCCAAATAATATAACCACAATAAAATTATCAAAATTAGATCCTAATTTAAATTGTGAAAAAATACATCTGAATGTGGAAACAACCTTAATTTGTAATCATGATTCTTCTCTTTCCTTAGGATGAAAATGTTATTTAATCTTCTATTTTCTTAGACTTTTCTTAGATGTAATGATTCTTCTAATTGATGAATATGTCAAATAAGTTTCTCTCTCTGTTAATGGGGACGCAAAGAAGAAATTGATCGTACCTCAAATGAGACCATTACCGTTAAAAAATAATTTTAATTTAACCTTTTCAGAAAATTAGAAATATTATTTAAGGTATCCTTACTTTATATTAATGACAAATATACTAATAAACCATAAACTTAATTTCAATTAGATCACATTATTTTGTTTTATATTAAAAATAACATTTTCAATTTATTATATATACTGATGACATAAATTCCAAAACATTTTTTTTCTATTTATACATGAGAAACCTAATCAGTTCTATAGTACAAATTAAGCTAGAGACTTCATATTTGTGTTGAGTGCAAAATGAAGATCATATCTTCACTGGATTCCCTCTTCTCTCCCCAAAAATTTCATCACACTATCCAGAAATCGCGGATCGGCTGCCATCAACAATTGCGGAGTATGCCAGTTCGTTTCTTCATCAACCACCAACTATCATGGAAAACAAAAGTTTCAACGAACCGACATTGTTGGAACAAGAAGCTGATCAACTGCAACATGAGTACCACCTTGAACGAACTCAGAGATGATCAAACCACAGTTAGACGCTGTGCTAACTATGGTCCAACCATTTGGAAATATGAATACATACAGTCGCTTAACAGCAACTATGTGGTAATATATATATATTATGATTTTCATCTATGTATTTTATTTATGTGAGTGCATCATGCATATATAATAATATAATAATCATGTTATAGGGAGAACACTATGAGATGAAGGCAGCAAAGCTGAAAGAAGAAGTGAAACTAATGATGCTAGAAAAGATGGAGACCCCATTCCAGAAATTAGAGCTCATTGACACAGTCAAAAGACTTGGAGTGTCTTATCACTTTGAGAAAGAGATAGAGGGTTGTTTGGATGCAATATACAATGAAACAAATTGGTCAAGTGAAGACGCAGTTGATTTAAATGAAACTTCTCTCAGATTCAGACTCTTCAGACAGCATGGTTATAATGTTTCTATAGGTAATTAATAACTTCTATTTACAAAATAAAAATAAGTAAGGATACATACAACACATTCGTATAACACCTACTTCATTTGGAAAGAAAGAGAAAATATTTTTCTCTCTCTGGTATTTTTTAAGATAACTTTTCTCTCTTTCTTTACAAATGAGGTAGATGTTATGCGAATGTGCTGTATAATGGTGCTCTATATATCATTACTCATAAAACATATATTTTTAGTGTTCAATATATTTGACATTTTGTTGTGAAATAAATAATATTTTTCATTTCGGATACTCGGAAGACTCTTCATCCAAAAGGTCTAAAAAACTTATGTTTATTATCATTCCGTTAGTGGACGGACCCAGAATTTCGAAATTGGGCGGGCTTGAAAAAAATTTATGGTGAGCTTAAAATAATAACGATAAAATTTAAAAAAAAAACAAGTATATAAAAGTAAAGTTTTACAATTTTTTTAATAATTAGATAAAAAAATTATGAATTATATTAAATTTTTTTAAGAAATTAGGGTAATGTTATATTTCTACCGTAAAAGAATTTTTTTTTTTCGGGGTGGGACTTAAGCCCACCCGAGCCCCTCTATAGATTCGTCCCTGCATTCCGTCTGTATTGTTAATAACCTTTTCAAAAATCTCCCAAACAATTTTAATTGTTAAGAACTTTCTATATTTATAACGTTAAATTTTTCACTAGCAGTATGTTATATAAAAAAACAATATGAGATAAGTCAATATTTTTCTTTTCAAATAAATATTAAGCTTATCTCAAAATGATTTAAGCAAGGTGTTAATGATTTTACAAGATAATATTGGTTTTAATAATCATTGTTATAACAAGAATACTCATTAATTAATTTATTTATTGTAATTAAAAGTTTTTTTACCGTCGTTATTAGATATTAACGACAATATTTGACCGTCCTTAAATCATTATTGGCAGACAAAATACGTTGTTTAAATTTTTTAAGGATGACATATTACAGTCTTAATGGCACCATTAAAGACGTGAAATAAATGTTGATTTTAATATAACTGAATAATCAATTACCGGATAAACCAATTTTAACATTTTAAAACAAATGTATTACCTTGTTTATATTTTTTTTTTGTTACCTATAAATTTATTTTTTCAAAATGTTAATTAAAAAAATCAAGTAAATTCAATATCTGTTGCGTTATTATTATATTGTTTTGAGAAAAAATAAATAAATAAAAATTATAGAACAACTGGCAGGGTAAAAATTATAAAAGAGGATTTTAAGAAACCTTCTATTGTCTTGTAATGGGTGGAGGGGATACCATGTTTTTAGACTTGTAGTACCAATTTTTATTATTGGCATAACACGTACTAATAAAAAATCATTACAATATTACAGATGTGTTTGATAAATTTATAGACCAAAATGGGAATTTCAAGAAGCATTTGTCTGAAGATACTGTGGGATTATTGTCTTTGTACGAGGCCTCATTTCTTGTGGTAGAGGAAGAGAGTATATTAGATGAAGCGAGAGATTTTTCTATAAAACACTTAAAACAAAACTTGAAGATAATAAATAATTCAAATTTGGCCATGTTGGTGAATCACGCACTCGAGGTTCCACTCCATTGGGCGATGCAAAGATTCGAGGCAAGGTGGTTCATAGATGTGTATGGAAAGCAAGAAGATGTGAATATCACCCTCCTCAATTTTGCTAAGTTGGATTTCAACATTTTGCAAGCTATACATCAAGAAGAACTTAAACATGCTTCGAGGTAGTTAGTTAACAATGTAATATATCTTATTATTCACCCAATTATTTCTCATGCACACAATTTTACCAATAGAATATTAATTCCAATAATAATCAAATCATTGAATTAGTATTCCCTTACTCCCAAGTCTATTTTCTTATGTCAAACCCCTCAATAGAAATTCATTATACTATTAAACCCATAATGAATTATATATATTAATTTACAATACAGATGGTGGGAGAACTTAGGATGGGACAAACAAATGCCATTCATGAGGGACAGATTGGTAGAATGTTACCTATGGTCCTTGACGGAGGTGTGCGATCCACGAACTGAATCCCAATACTACAGAAGGATGTCCACAAGGGTCAACCAACTGGTCACAAGCATTGATGATATTTATGATGTATATGGCACTTTGGATGAACTCGAGCTCTTTACTAATGCTTTTCTCAAGTTAAATTTTTGTTCTTCATTTTCATTCTAGATCTTTGCTATTGATTATTTGTATCTTTGGTTATCTCATATTATCTATTTGGAGATTTGGTTCTCTAACTATATGTGTCATTATAAATTGGTAGGTGGGAAGTGAATCTTGTCAAAACATTGCCAAACTATATGAAGATATGTTTTCTAGGTAATCTGAACTCTGTCAATGAATTGGGTTATGAGGCTCTTAAGCATGCCGGAGTCAACGCACTTCCATATCTCATCAAATCGGTACATGTCATTTCTTCCCAACTAGTACAATTATCGTCGCGATTCATGTTTCAGATTCATAACTGCAATTGGACATAAGATTGTAGTACATATCAATATTCAATAGATTTATAAATTCGACATATCAATATTGATCTTTTTAGCTATTTTTTGTTTGAAATGTCGCAGTGGAAAGATTTATGTGGTTGTTATATGAAAGAAGCAAGGTGGTTCCATGAGGGGCATGTGCCTTCTCTTGATGAGTATTTGAACCATGCATGGATGTCTGGTGCAATTCCTGTGTTGGCTATTCATGGATATTTCCTTTGTGCTTCTACTTCCAATAATCCCATCACTGAAGAGGGCTTGGAAGCAATTAAAAACTATCACGATATCATCAAATGGTCTTCCATGGTCGGTCGCCTAGTAAATGTTGGCAACTTCCAAGGCATGTCACTTTACATTAATATACATGAATAATTTTGAATGCATTGCAATATATATTAAATATTTAGTTGTTATCAAACATTGATCTCTAATTGTTCTAATTAATAACATGTCTTTTATTTTTTTCATGTTTCTATCTTGGCTAATAGAAAGAATTGGAACGAGGTGATGTACACAAATCGGTGCAACTATATATGCATGAAACTGGTGCCTCGGAAGAAGAAGCTCAAGAACATATTAAATGGCTAATTAGAGAGGCATGGAAAAAGATAAACACAACGCGAGCTATGCCCAACTGCCCTTTTGATATGAAGTATATGGATATAGTAACAAACATTGCGAAGGCAGCTCAGTATATGTATCAATATGGAGATGCACACGGGCATAATATTAAAGGAAAAAATAAGGATCGAGTTAATTTGCTCCTCTTCGAGCCAATTCCTCTTTCCTTTAATTGATATTATATGTCAGTTGATATTAATGTATTCATCTAAATTCTCAATATTGTGTGGTTATTTAGTGTGGAGAGGCAAAAACATACCAAAGTCATCTTGTGAGAATAATATTTAATTTACTTATCATCTTTTCTCTTTTTTTAAAAGGTTGAACTATTTCTTTATTTGTCATCTTATTTTAAAAATTTAGAATTTTTTGTTCGCTTAAAATTTTGATGTTTTGAAAAAGGAACAACTCGACTAGGTGTTTATATATTATCTTTAAAATTGTAAAAATAAACTATTAATAAAATTTTGTTAGACTAAAAATGATGAAGGCCATTATGCTCAATTTCGTTTGGAGAAATTAAAACTATACAAAGATCTCCCATCTTGTGACAAGAAGTTTAAGAAAAGTAAAGTTGGTTTTTCATGGGTGTGAGTATCTAGTCCACCCAAGTATATCTCAACTTATTACATTCAAGAACATTCCCAAGAAAAAAAATTTATCATTTCAGAACAACTAACACTAGTCATTTCATATCATGAATGCCAACTAATAAAGTATACCCAAACCTTTCAATTAAGCTTACGTTATAGGAAAAACAAAATCAACAGGATTTAAATTTGTTTCTTCAAAAACCGATAGTTTAAGAAAAGAACAAGAAAAACTCATCAAGCCCTCATGTCCTCCCAACAACGCAATTGATCCCAACAGATAGAAGTGAGTAAACGGGTAAATCCAATCTATTTTACCTGATGCATATTAAATTCAAATTATATTAATTAAATCCGTAATATTGATTAATACATATTGAATTTGGATTGTATTGAGTATAGTCTGGATAATCAAATTTAACATTTTTAGATTTTATTTATATATTTTTATTTTGTTAATTTTTTTAAATCACTCAAAAAATTAATTACAATTATTTTTTTTAATAATATATTTAATATTTTACCTATCTAGTAGTTATTAAAGAAAATAAAAATATATATATATATATATATATATATATATATATATATATATATATATATATATATATATATATATATATATATATATAATGGATTACTGTAAAAAAATGATTTCTTAAATGGTGTGGAAATAAACTAAAAAATAATTATATATTGTGGTGAAATAAGTAAAATTAATAAAATATATTTAATTTAGATATTTGGATAATCCTAATTCAATTAATCCAATTCGTATTTAATCAAATTCGAATTCAATCCAATCCAATCCAATCCAATCCAATCCAATCCAATCCAAACTCAATCCAATCCGAAATAACCAATCTGAATTAATATTTCGAATTAATCTGTGTACTGCTCACCTCTACCCACATATATAACCTAACCCCATATATTACCTCAAATAGGGTAATGGAAATTGTGTTATGAGTATGCTGAATCATATTGTTGAAAATTATGAGTATGCTGACTCATATTGTTGAAAATTGTGGAAGCTAGGTCATTATAGTACTTGTAAATAGCCACAAAGTTTTTCTATAAAATATCAGATGTCGTTGCAACATATATTTTAATGTGCTAAAATATTTGAATAATTCAGATCTAATTTTGCAAATAATACTTTTTTCTTATCATGAATATAGTTCAGAGCTAGCATGACATACCAACAATCATGACTCTCTGTTTAAATTCAAAGCACTTCCAGATAAAATAGAACCCGTAACCTTATGGCCTCTTAAACCCGACTCTTATTATTGGGCTACCTTGGTGGATTACGTTTTAATGATTAAGTAATAACTATAACGTATTTTTATGCTATAGTTTAATCTTTCTTATCATATTTATTTATCATATTAAATCTTAGAAAAACATAGAAAAGTAAAAAACAAAATTTATATTTAAAGAAGTTTTGATCTAATTCATTTTAAGAGAATCAAATAGGTAAACAAGTCTAAAATTTAATAAATTATCCATTTAGTATTCACATAATTCTAATTTTTAATCGCAAACTAAGAAAATGAGAAGGATTTATTTTGACAAATAAGTCTAACGTTCTACGTTCAGAGTTATTATATAAGTGTTTCAACTATTTAGATCTTTTACATGTGAATCATAACGGTTCATCTTTAGAGAGAAATATTGTATTAAGGGTTAAAATAGAGAAATTGTGTATTTAATGGTTTAATAAATTGAATAGGTGATATTTAATATTTAGACATTTTAATAAACTAATAAAAAAATTGGTATAATAATATAGTGATATTATCACACTACTATAGTATTGTAATAATATCTTACATATATATTATTTAATATTATAACATCCATTCTTAAATTTAAAATAGAAAAGACTTGAATAACTTGAGGATGAAGATGAAATTGTGAAATGTTAATTTTATGTTCTTCAAACATGATAAACTAGTGACTCTTGAAATCCATCAAATTACAGGATAATAGTGTGTTGATTGATAAACCAACAAAAAATGTAGAATTCCATTGTCATTGACATTGACGGTTGGAGTGAAACAACAACTAAAGAACTCTATGATAACTCTTGAGTGTTAAAATACATCAAACAATGGGATAGTTATGTGTTGACTAATAAACTAAATAAAAATAAGATAGAATCACATGGAAGTTGAATGATAGGGTGAAATAACAACTGAAAAAACCCTAATGTTACTCGTAATTGTTGAGATTCATTCAACGACATGATGATAGCATTTTGAATAAATAAAAAAAACTCATATGATTGGATTAAGACCAACAAAAATAAGGACATTGGCTGATGGGGTAAGGAACAACCGAAAAAACTCAAAGGATATGATAGCCGAAAAAATAAAAAAATCAATCAAAAATAAAAAATTATAATTATTAAAACTATAATAATAAATTTATTAGAGCCTCTATCAATGGTTAGCCATTGATGGAGGTAGTAGAAGACTATGACTTGGTATGCTCAAGAGCGAAAATAAGGCTCTAATACCATATTAAATGTTATATAGAATTACTTAAGTTATACGATCATACGCTCAACTCCAAACTCAAGCCCAAAAGGAAAAAAGTGACAAAAGAAGCTAGCGAAGATGAAGAAGACAGAACTTTATCCGGAAATATATAACAAAAAGACCTAAGGGTGACAATAAAGAAGGAAAGAAAGAACAAGGGCAAAGACAAGAGGGGCGAGTCCAATGAAATCAATCCCTATCGTCTTGTGTTAGTTGATTAATTGCTAGTTTCATTCCTTATTCACTTTTATACTTTGATTTCATATTTGTGTGCGTTTCTTAGGCCAATTGTGGAATCCTTATGGCCATCGTGTGTTGACTTTGAGAAAATTGTTGTAAGCTCCATTTTAGCTCTTGTACTCCTTTTACCCTTTTCGGGTCTTTTTAATTAATGGCGTAAGCCATTTCTCGAAAAAAAGGAGAATTACATAAGTCATGTCTAATATATAGACCTTACATTAAGTTTATAATGAAACTAATATAATAATGATATTATCGCAATATTATAATATTGTGATAATATCTTACATATTGTGTGTGTTTATTTCTTCTCCCACATCCACTATATTTTTGTACGCATGTTTACTTATGTGTCTACATATTTTAGGGTTTGCTTAACCTTTTGTTTGTTTTAGTGCATGAAACTATAGATTCCTAAGAGTAGATTTATCCATTCGAATACTCAAATATTAAGAACAGTCTATGCGATCCTAAATTTGTCGGTATCATGCCTTACTTATCCTTTCGAGTTACGCAACAAAAGACTTGAATGATAAACATGACTCGTGCACTTTTTAGAAAAAAGATTTTTTCTATGAAATTTATGATATAGAACCATGTGGCTTACTTTCTTCTCGGATCTCACAAAAATTAGATAAAATGACTATCCATATATGATGTTTTCTTATCTGTTTGAGTTGAGGAACCAAAGTGAATTTTCATAAACCTTTCTTGATTGGCCCGTACAGGTTCCAGATTAGTACGTGTTGAAAACCTAATCATCTTGTTGACTTTAAGAGTCGCCAATTTAGTTACTTCACAAAGAAACTAAAGAAAAGAAAATCAAAGCATTTACGGATTAAGGGTCCGATGCTTGGTTACGCATGACGAAAATGTCGTAGCAGTTATGTCATATGCGCCTATCTCGTGGGATAGTCTCTACTCGAATGTAGTTGGCCATTTATTTGTGAAGGTACGTTACACGTTTGTATTATGAGATTATAATTCATTTTCTTGTGTATATTCTAACCTTGTATCTTCCAAAATGAGTCATCCTTGATTAAATTTTGATAAAAGTTGATATCAAGCCGTTATAATTCTTTTGTTTTCCATTATAAAGTCTTAAGTCTATTTAACATGATACCCTATATTTATTCAAAGATGAATCTAAACTCTCGTTATATTTTACTAGACAAAAGAAGATATATGGAACCTTGAATGCTCTCCCCAGGCACACATGTGAACTCATCGCTTTATATATTTACTTGGAAGTTTGTTTGTTGATCTAAACTGTGAATTCTTATACAAAAAGGATTTCACGAGTGTATTGGGATATGGATTAAAGATCGAAGAGGAGAATTGAATCCCGAGGTATGCGATAACCGAAATCAAGAATTTTCCTAAAAGGTTGAAAATTTTCGAAAGTGTTTATGCATGTCGAACATATTTTTAGAAACACTTTGCACTCAAATTCAGAACTTTTTGGGGTTATGAGATTCCCGATTTTACTCCGCTAAAATGAGTGTTTTTCGAAAGTGTTCCGAAAATTTTGAAAATTTTTAGGGATGTCAAAAATTAATATTTTGAACATATTGTATGAGCTCAAGATATAAGGGTTTCAAACTAAGTCATTTTCAAACAAGCCACAAAAATTATGAAAAAATATTATTATTGTTGAATATAATATTTTTGACCATCCTTCAAGTTTTGGAAATTTTCTAAAACAATTTAGAGGCTCCAATTGAAGAAACAAGGTTGTTTGGTGCAAAAGGAACCAAACAAGCCCAAAAATATGGAAATTAAAACTTTATATTCCAAATTGGACAAATTTAAAGTTTAAGGGTCAAAATAGATGTGAGCAACCAAAAATCGAATTAATTAAAATTCTTTGAAAATAATTTGAATATGGAAGTTCAGGGTTAAAATTGCACAAGGCTATGCAGGGTACTTCGTCGTCTTCCTCGCGTCATCTTCCGCCTTGACGTTCCCGATGCCACAACTGCTCAGGGAGATTCCTCATCTTATTTCACCTACTTGGGAAGTCACCTCAAAATCAACTTCGTTTTTGTAATGTAGTTGTTGCTTGATTCACTGGAATCCAACGTCGAAGAAATGAGGCGGACTCTATTCATCTTATCTGGAAATGAGCCTTCCATCAGAGCTTCATCTGACATCCCCATCGTCTCAGAATCGTGGAGCTCGTCTCTACGGAGGCTCTCTCTTTCATTGGAGATCTTCAGGAGGTATTTCGACATACTAGAACGGAGAACAAATGAATTGAAGGAGGATTCCCATGCTGATCTGAAAATCAAACAGTAGTTACCTTTTGTAACTAATCGTTCATCAAGGCAATTACTATACAAACGATGCGATAATGTTCTCCGCCTTCTGGAGCTTCGATTCCACCTTCGTAACAACGAGGAGGCGTTCTGGAACTCCTTCAAAGAACTAACTGACACTTCTTCTTTCGGCAACCAAATTATGATGATTCTGGCGAGAATAAGTCTGAGAAATGAGGCTAGCCAAGACCTAGCTTCTTCCTAGAACTAAACTCAATATACCTAGGACTCTAGTAGCTAAGGTAAACCAAACATTCAAACATCATTCATAAATTCATCAATTAATAACAAACTATAAATTAATCAATGAACTACATGAGTTCAATTTGACGATGACGTTGGTGTACATAACGGGCGTGTCAAAAGTATTACAATATATAAGGCTTAAAGAGGCTTACTTGAAGAAGTAGAAGAATCAAAAGAATCAAAATAGGAATAGAACTCGCTGGAGAAGGTGAACTCTCGTCAAAATCGCCTTAACCTTGTTCTTGATTTGATTACATTGCTCATAATCCTGCTCCTTCTCTAAGTGTTAGTGTAATCATTAAAAATGATCAACCATGCCTCAATGAAATGAGGTAATGTCCTTATATACCTCTTAAGAAAAGGTATATTTGGGACAGTTTATTTTGGAGTTGGCTAAACCGGTAACTCATCAACGGGTCACCCTAGACTGAGTTCAAGCTCATTTTGGCTAAGACCAAGTCCTATGTGTAGGTAACCCATTCAAAATCATTCTCCAACTTAAAACAGAGTACATGATGGAGTGTGGCCCAAATTACATATTTTGAAGTCATGCTTCATTTGAGTTTTTGGTTTCAGACAACATGGATATACCGAAACTTCAAACAACCATAACTTTTGACTCAAGACACCTTTAAGGCTAAGCCAGGATGCATTGAAAATGTATTGAGGTTTACTAAATTTTTGGTTTATCTCAAGAAATCAGAAAAAAGCCGCAAGTCCAAGCAATTCTCGATGGAGCCTCATGGGTCTTGGAAGAAACAGTCTGGCGTACGGGCGACCTAGCATGGGCTGTATGTTGAGACATGAGTACTATTTATTATCAAATTAAATTCAACTCAAAAATCTTTCCAATAGTAGCTCACTTGTATGAAATTATCAACTAAGTACAAATATATGATTTTTCAAAGTCACGCCATGCTTCAGTTCGCTCCAGGACTGAAGAGGGTGATATTGCATCGGGTTGTCAAACTGAATTGACCACCTTATCCATAAAATGGAGATACAGGACCCATTCCATTCGAATGGGCGGTCTTTTATATTTCCAATCGCAACTCAGAATACAAATTCGAATCTATATAGCTTCAACTATGAATTTTACCTTACAAGCATATCTGGTTTGATCCCGCCTTGGTCGCATTGTCTTGTACCACCAATTTCAAGGGGTTAAAAGCTTCAAATCAATTTTGGATACAAACGGATCTTATAGAGAGCTCTTTAGGCTATCCAAATCATATAGAATCATCTAATTCCATTTAATATAACGATCTAGGAGAATTTTTAAAGTTGGTGATTCTTGCAGTATTTGTGAACTATAACGCCAAACACATGCATTTGGGTGTTTTTTCAAATAATCCGCACCGGATGTCATCATGACGTCAGCGTCCCCATTTTGAATTCTTTTAAGGCACGTGGTCAAACTAGTTGACTTCTATTGACTCGTCTAGTTCAACTCGGTTTTTGACCTTTTGCCCTTTTGAAAGCCTTCTGCACTAAATTGTAAACAACAATATTATACTAAAAATTTTTAATTTTTTGAACCGGTTAATCTGATTGTATCAGGTCTTTCGAGTTCCGATTCTTTATGAAAAATTATATTTGGATGCATAAATAGGCCTCGAACTAATTGTTTGGTACATTTTGTCAAACAATCATATTATTATACTCAAAATCATGATTTTTCAAATCGGTCATTCTAAAGGTATAAAAACATTTGAAGCTCGAATATTTTTGGAAATAACCTTTAGACTTCTATTTAAGGGTCGTTCTGAACCAATTCTGAAAAGTATTTCTAATCTTTGCTACACAGATCTAATAATCAAGTATGATTATCATAGTAGACCGGACATATTTATTTAAATATATGGGTGTAAAATTTAAGTGTCTACACACATATAATATTTTATATTATAATATTAAGATTTTCTCTACTAATAAAGTATATTTATCTCCACCAAAATGGATCGGTCAAAAGAGTCGATCTAAGAGATAAAAATGTCACAAATTTGATTCATATCAAAAGATTTTGAATGGAAAAGGAGAGTCATGATTGTGGAGTATCATGCTAGTTCTCCTTATTTAAAAAAAAAAATGAAAAACATTTAAAAGTATAATTGTCATAAAATTTATCATTTGAAAAAAGATTATAAATGAGAGAAGAGGGGGAATGAGATGAGAAGAAGAAAATAAAGAAAACAAATTAATGTTTTTTATATATATTATCCAACCGCTTACTATGCATCACGACTTTCGGAATTAAGGACCATACATCCTTAATTTGATTTTAATATATGGATTTTTATTTATCTTACGTTTGGATATGTCTTAATTTCTTAAAGTATGGAGCAATAGCACAATGTCTATGAAAAAAGGTGGCATATGCAATGTCATGAATGTATATATTTTATGGTCATCGTTTGTTGGTAAACTTGAGGCTTGTGAGATGTGAGTTTGGTTAATTAGAAAAGTTAAATATGTATGTTCTTAAAGTGCATATAATTAATTATTTATTAAGTCATTTTTAGATTTAGTCACTTTTGAAGGGATGAACTTGTTTGTGACTAGAGTCAACCATTTCTCGAATGGAGGTTAATGTGGTGCATTGAGTGAAGAAAACATTGAATGTCTGAGAAGTGGACAAGTTTGACCAATTTAACAATTTAAATATGTTTTTAGGTTTAGGGTTACAATTGTTTTAGATTTCTTTAAAGAGTATGAATGCCTTATGAGTAGAGACTTGTGAAAGTGAAAGTTGAATGCCTTATGTAGAAATCAACAGGAATGCAACCAAAATTAGGTATAAGTAGGGTATGTAATGGATGTACAAGATATGCAATAGAAAGAGTAATTTCGTTTTGAATCAACCCTAATTCTAGGATCTAACTTTTCATAAACTCTAGTCGTAAGAGGTTAAAAGTAGTTTGTTACGTAATAATGCCATTGTAAGCACTTAGTTTGAATTACGAACCTTTTAATTTTTTATAAAAAAATTCATCTAAGTTCTCATTGCATATATTTTAAACAAATACTTATTTTAGAGACGATGGCCTATCAATCGGACATAAAAAAATAATTAACTACAGACAATAAAACTAAGTATATACAAATAAATTAATAAGTTGTAACGCTCCGAATCAAAAAATTGAGGCGTGCTGACACATGTGATTATCCATACATAATATGATAGGCTAACAAAATTTTCTTTTATACTTCATAAATAGAAACATTCTTTATATATCACAATCCTTCAAACTTTTATAAACTATTATTGTCACTTCATATTTAGTTCAAAATAGATTATGATAAAATATCATTCTTACAAAAAAAAATATTTTTTTCCTATTTACACACTCTATATACATCTATACTAATAGAAAATAAAGTTAACATTCCTTACCAATTAGTCTAAATATGTATCATCTTCTTCCCAATACTCCTCCTAACTAATCCTTATTCTTATTTAAAAAGAAATCCATTTAAATGGATGAGCAACACGTCTAGTAAGAAAATCACATATTTCTAGAGCTGGATAAAAAATAATATAGAACTTGATAGAAAACTAATTTTTAAATGAATGTAGACATTCTTTATCACAAAATTGTATATATACTTATAATAGTTTTAGGATCAAGATCATGTATGTAATACATAATAACTTAATAATAAGCCATCTACCAAGACAAGAAAATTTTGCATAAACGCAATAACCATCAATCAAGACTAGGGTCTTGCATTGACGCAATATCCATCAAATAAGGCATAAAGTCTTGCATTAACACAATATCCATCAACCAATACATAAAGGTCACGTGTTGACGCATTAACCAATATAAGCAACACTCGAGACACAAATACTATTATTATATAAATAATTCCAAGATCAAGTCTAGAGTAATAAAAATAGTTCAATCGTCATTATTATTTACAGCCTCATTTTCAAGTCCAAATATACCAAATTCCATTTCAATATAGAAGCCATATCAATCTACTTGAAATCCATTTATCATAACCATCATTCTATCAAAAGTCATTTCAAAATCATATTTCGTAACCATCATTTTATCAAAAGTCATTTCAAAATTCTCAATCATAAACCATCATTTTATAAAAGTCATTTCAAAATCAACTATCATAAATCATTATGTTAATAAAATTCATTTCAAAATTTTCTATCATAAACCATCATCTTATCAAAAGTCATTTCAAAATCAACTATCATAAACCATCATTTTATCAAAATCAATTTATAAACATCTATAATAAACTATTATTTTATTCAAAGCCATCTCAAAATCAACTATCATAAACCATCGTTTTATCTAAATATACATAAATTCTTGATTCATATATTTATAAAACCAATTTAAATAAATCTGTTTTACCTTATAACAACACTATATAGTATGAAAATCAACATTTTAGTATTCTAAAACTTATAGCCAATATTATCATATATATATATATATATATATATATATATATATATATATATATATATATATATATAAAATACTAAAAATGTAAATGAATAGATTTCCTTCCCTTAACTCCAATAAAGTTTATATCCTTCTTCCATGTCCAACCAAACCAAATAAGTCTTTTCATAACTCTCTAGTTTCAAGAGAAAATACTATTAAGTTATCCCCTCTTCTAGTCTAGCGACAATAAGAGGTGGATACTAACCCTAAGTTCCTGGGTTTGAGCCCATCAGGCGACACGTTTCGCGCCTAGTTAAATGGTTATGTGTATGCGGTCTACATACTTAATCCGTTGTCCTATTTTATCCCATCAAGGTAGCCCAGTGCTCGAAAAAAGGTAATCAAGCTAGAAGCTCCAAGAGCTGATAAACCAGTAATGGGTAGGTGGACAAACTTGTTTTGTAAGCACCATCTGTTCAAATGACATGACACTAATCATTGTTTCACCTTAAAGGACAAGATCCAAGACCTAATCGACAAACTGATCAATGAAAAAATCGAGGTGAAACGAAACCCATTGCCAAAATAGGTGTAAGGGGTACCACAACCGATGAAATGCTCCCCTGTTATAAAAAATAGGAAATCAAACATCTCGTCTTAATTAAAATGTTTAAATCAAAGTCTTTATCGCTTTCTTTGTCAAAATCATTTTAAGTTACACTTGAAGTTCAGACGAACATATGCAGCCATTAGGTAGGTTCAATCGAATATATATAAAACTTTTATATTTTGTAAGAAAAAATGAGGCTTTGACCCCTTTACAATAATAAATAATAATAAAATAATGATATTAGGAAAAAAGTAAGTGTAAAATCAAATCATTATTTCAAATTGTTCGTCTCAAAAGAAACTCGATCGTTACACTAAAATTCAATTAAGAGACATCAATTTAAATTACATCTAATGTTTAATAAATATTTAAGAAGAGTTAATTATAAAGGGAATTTTGTGAAGAAAAATACCTTAAGGACAACTGAAATCCACAAATTGAGAAATGTTATTTCATCTTTTGTAAAAATAAAGACGTTTTAAAGCTTAAAGGCTTTGAAGAAAAAATACTATTAGCATCGACTACAACAATAGAAGGGGGTTGAATATTGTTGTGCTAATCTTACTTGCAATTCGATTTTAATCCTGTTAGAGATTAAAATTGATTTCTATTCTTCGAAAAATCGTCGTAAGCTCTTGAACGGTTTAAAGTGAGGAAATGATTGCTAGATTTGAAGTGGCAGATTCAAGTGTGAAAGGTGTAGTAATGAAATAAGACAAGAGTTTGTTGGATGTTCAGAGATAAAACTCGTACGTCACCCCTTCTTCTGTTTCTAGAAGGATTCCACTAAAAGACTTTGATTTGTATAGCGTCTTTACAAATCTAGTTAGAACTCAGGACTTAACAGTTGCCTGTTCTAAACTACTAGCTATCACTCTGTTGAATAAACAATTTTCTTTTCAACTTAAAATAATGAATATACTCTCAGATATTACAATGAATGTTTTTACAGTTAGAGAGAGAGTAAGAGAATGAAGAAATGCAAGAGCTTGTTCTAATTGTGAACTGTTCGGAACTTTAAAAATAATTTTGTGTCAGTTCATATGTGTTCTTGTATGTTCTCTATTGTACTCTAATTGTTCTTTTAAATTGAAGCTTAGTAATAGTCGAATCTGATTCTTGGGTTCGAGAATTGACCTGAAGGATTCACTGTATCGAAAATCCAGATATTCGAGGATATACCGTACAAGAAATATCGGGATCCGCCATTCATAAGACCCGGGATTCGACGTTGTACTTTGATGTTCTTTGATGTTGAGGACAACGGTCGAAACTGATACATGTCGATTTTCTAATGGTTAAACACTTGGTGGAAGTTGTAAGCTGACTTAGAAGTCTTCTAATAACGAACTCTGTTGTTTGCTATGCTGATGAGCTATGTAGATAAGCTAGCGCTTCTTCAGACGACTACTGTAGCAAGGCGTCTGCTCGCACTTCTTCAGACCACTGCTGAAGCAAGGCGTCTACTCGCACTTCTTCAGACTGTTACTGAAGTAAGGCGTCTTCTCGCGCTTCCTCATCTCTATTGTTGAAGTGAGATGTCTGCTCGCTCTTCCTCATCTTTTTTGTTGAAGTAAGACGTCTGCTTGTGCTTCTTCAGCACTGCTGTGAAGTGAGACATCTTCTCGTGCTTCCTCATCTCTGCTATTGAAGTGAGACATCTGCTCGCGTTTCCTAGCTCTATTGTTGAAGTGAGACGTCTGGTCGCGCTTCCTCATCTCTACTGTTGAAGTGAGACGTCTGATCGCGTTTCTTCAGCTCTGTTGTCAGCGCCTCTTGAACTGTACCTGCGCATTAAACAATTGCACAACTTAGTTTTATTCACATTATGAATTCTCATTAAAACTATGTCGTAATGATTAAACTTTTATTCTCCTAAGTTCATTTTAATCAATTAAAACATTTTTCTTAGTTTAATCTGAATTAATAATTTCTTTATTTTTCATTATTAAACTTATTCTAACAATTTCCCCATTTTTGATAATATTAAAACTAAGTTAAGAAATACAGAATAAGAGAATAAATAAAATTTACATAAATTCAAATGTACACATTAAAAATTAAGTATTCTCCCCTTCTCTTCATTTATCGCCGAAGAGAAGTTTTTCCAGACCTCCTCCTTTCCTCCTCCTCTACCTCGTCCTCGACCTGGCTTCCTTCTTGGCCCCGAATACAACCTTCCCTTCCCCTCGAATGTTGCCGCCTTCCCATTTTTTATCAACTTCAATACGTTTTGCTACAACATTAGCATCTTCAATGCGTTCTGCTGTTACTGTCTTGAGATGGTTTGAAATTTCGAGAAGCTAAAGCCTAAGGAATCCATTTTTGTAGACATCTGTCCATGGAGGTCGAAGGCATTCTTGAGTAGAGTAAACTTCATCCTTGTCATCGAATCTCGGATGATCGACACTTCAATAGAAGTCCTCAATATATCTTTAAAAGCCATTTTCTACGCCGAGGCAACATCGGCTGTTGTCTTCGAGTTCAAAGTAGACTGCTTTTCAAAGACTCCAACTCACTAAAGATTGTTGCGATGCTTTCCTTCATAGGCGCAAGAGCTTAGATGATGAAATTGCGAAGATCTACTACTCTCCAAGAGGATCCTTAGAGGATGAAGGATTCGACTACTCCAGATGGGAACCAACTTGGATAGTGCGGAGATGGGAGGTTCGATAACTTACCTAAATCGCAGACTACTCTATATTTCTCGAGGGTGATGAGGCTCGAGGCACGTTGATCATTGTTCGAGGCTCGCCTTCTCCTCCCTGAATCTCTTTGCAAAAATCCTTGATAAATTCCCGTCACTTCTTAAGAGTGGATGGATTTAGATGGGAGGGAGTTCTGATGTTTGGATGATGAATGAGTACGATTTTTGGATTGGAGGGAATATCGCTTATCTTCAGACGTCTTCTTCTCCTCGTCTGAAGAGATCGTCTGAACAGTAGGGGAGCGTTGCTTCTCTAAGGCAGAAGAAGAGTGTTGACCAGCCGTTGTAGATGACTCCTTCTCAGCAGCCGACCTCTACTCAGAAGAGATGTGTTGCTCAGGAGTAGAGAAGAGCTCTTCTAATGAGCAAGGGAGATGAACTCCTCAGCAGCTTTAGATGCCTTCTCTTCAGTAGTAGGCGATGCAGGATTCTTATTAGCTAAAGGAAGCTATTGCCGATCAGCAGTAGGAAGAAGCTGCTTCTCCTCAATAATTGGGAGCTTTTCAATGAAGAGACACTACTCTTCGACATTTAGACGGTTCTCCACATCTAAGGATATTTCCTTTTGTAATTCAGCAATCTTGGAGGATTCTGTGTCATGGATGAAAGAGAGGGAAGTTGGGCTATAGGAATCCAAGATTAGATGTAGAAGGCTGTTTAACCTGCCATCCACCCAAGATATTCTCTTCAAAGTGTCGTAGTTTTCCTCCCTTTGGTGAAGGATCATGAGAAAATCACCTCCTCTAGTGACTACTGCTACCAACTCTCTTCTCTTGAGAGCTTTTTAAATATCCAAGGTGCAAGTCCAAGATATAATTGATTTCTCTACTCTGAACAACGCCTTGCACTACTCAGTTAGATCTTCACCTTGGATGGCCTTATCAAATATTTTGTGGAGCCTTATGCTGCTCCATTTATCAAAGAGTTTGTGCCTCTCGGAAGCCTTTAACTCAACCTCCTCGAGGATGAGTTTGATTGATTGCTTTACAATGGAAAGAGGCTTGGGAACATAATCCACAAGGTTTTTACTCTTTCCTACGACTTCGAAAGGCTTAACAACAGGGACATGTTCCCCTAAAATGATTCTCTTTGCACCTTCAACTGGTCTGTTGATAGCTGTTGGAGAGACGCTTGAGCTGGGATCTGTTACCTTAGGAATTTCAGCTTTAGGTTGATCTGCAGTCGGGGTAGTAGTCGGCTCTACAACAGGAGTAACTATTGACTGAACGGATGTTGTTTCAACATATAGACCAACAGGTCCTTGATCTGCTCTCCAGTAAGGGTATCAACAATATGACCCGTCGAATTATCAGCAATGATACCAGATGACTCTACATCTGGTGTTTCAATCGGTCCCTCAATAGAGACAATAATAGGCACTTTGGCCAGAGCATGATTAGAGTCTACCTTTAGAGACACCTCTTCAGCAGGGATATCATCATTCTGGTCAGCATACACAATTGTTGTTGGTTCTTCAATTAGTTCCACAGCGGGAACTTTAGAAGGCACTTCCTCCGAAGATAAAACAGGGGCAACAAAGGGAGGTACCTCGATTTAGCCACTCTGGACTTCTTCTCCTTGGAGACAACCTCTGTGATTTCTTCGACAGAAGCACACTTTTAGCTGTTAGAACTAGCAACCGACTCCTCAACTCTGAACTTCCTTCTTTTTGATGTAGTTGGACGGCGAGAAGCAACTGGGTGCTGACACAATGGTGGACTAACCAATCGAATATTGAATGGATTAGTCCAAACTGGTATAGGACTCCTTAACAACCTTTATCCTTATGATTTAGTTGCCCATTGTGTTGTTGTTCATCACCCTACTGGTGTGAATGTTAGCATCATTGTTTAGGTTCACCTGTAGGTTCTCAAGCAGCCTGCTAATCTGAACAGAGAAGCAACCATGCTGCTTTTTTGGCATAGATACCATCAACGACAATGTGGTGAAAATAATGGATGACCAGTTGATGTTTGTTCCCTTAGTTATGGCCATCATTATTTTAAAACGCTCATGGGTGTAGGCATCGAAAGATCCCACCCTCGCATGGAAAGACTTGGAGATGATATGATTAAGTAGACAAAACTCTGTCTTTAGAAACTTCTTCCCGTGAGTTTCAACGAGAATAGAGACGTCTGAGAAGACTGTCTGCATTTCCATTACATCTTCTTCCGTAATCAGATCATAGTCGGAAAGCCCTTCTGTCGGGAGCCCAAAGAACTAGGCGAATATCTCTTCAGAAATAGAGACCTCAGCTCCATTCACCATCGCTTGAACGGTGTCTCCAACCAACTTGGTGGTTGCGAAGAACTCACGAATTATTAGGATCAGGATCGTAGAAGGAGACTGGGTTCTCGCTTGAGTGAATGCTTACACACACGCCAGTTGACACTAACTCGGTTAGAAGTTAATATCAGTCTCTATACTTTACAAATTATCACGAACTCTTGAACTGAGTTCAAGTGCGAAATTGTTCGTTTCAACTTGAAGCAATACAAGCACGGTTTAGACAGCAACAAAAGGACACAAAATAGAAAAGAAACACAACACATGATTTTATGGAAGTTCGGAGATAAAGCTCCTACGTCATCCCTTCTTCTCAAATAATGAGAAGGATATTCACTCAGAATATTCAGACTGTTTACAAAGGATACGTCAAATACTCGAGCTTTAGCTACTACTAAGTTTCAAATTCTTACTACGCTCACTCTGTTGAACAGAAACAAATTTTGGCAACTTACAACACTCACTACTCACACAAAATAGATGAACTTGTAATACACGTGAAGTTCTAACAAGCTTTTGAAATACTTTAAACAATACGTGAACACTAATGATTTAAGATTTCTGGTCCGGTTGAAAATTGGTGCAGCTTCTGGTTGTGTTATGATCTCTTAAATATAAAATATGATAACGGTCATATTTTTCATTTTCAACGGATACTTGCATGGTAGCTCTTTTTTTCTTGAATCTGATTGGTTGATCAGGGAAGTACAGTATGTACCTGGATAGATCAGTAGGGCATTTAATGAGTTTAATACTTCCCAAGGAGCAGATCACCAATCATCTTTGTCTTCTACTGATTTGATTATCTGGAGTAATGTGACAAAAATCTGCTCCAAGTAGATTGTTATTAAACTTATACCAAAATAGGTATATGAATATTTTGGCAGTCTTCTACTTCCCAAAAGATATTATCAAACTTGTATTAAAATGGTAATAATATAGTCTGTACGTTTGAAAGCTCCCTTCTGTATTTTCTGAAAGTGTCTTGTATTGCACTGAAATGGAAACTGCTAGCCGCTCTCAGTATAAATTTGTCTTAGCATACAATTTGTTCCGTCTTTTGGATCTGATCGGTCAAACTGCCGATTATTTTATAGATTGTCTTGTATAGTAGCTTAAAATTATACCAAGTGATTTATCGGACAAAACATCAGTTGCGCAGTCTTTATTATGCCGAAGGTATTACTGTTCATGCTTCCGAAATGTAGAATTCGATTTCTCTTCATATGGAGGGAGACCGATTTCTCTTCCTGAGGCATAAATGATGAGTTTACCAATCATGATGCTGAGCGGTAAATCTGTTTTCACTACTGAGTCGATCCTCTACTAGTTCCGTTTCTTGTAATGATAGCCGAATATAAAGTTGATTTAGATGGACCCAGTTTGCACCGCCTTTTTAACATCGGTCAACCGGACTAAGCGGTAAAACCGATTTGTAGATACGAAGGAGTAAATTGTCGATTTCGGCTTTTCCGATTCCTGCATTTCCGAGCTTCTTTGGTCTTTCCGGATTCCTTTTATCCTGCATAAACGGTGGATTTGGTTAAGTTCTTTAGATAGTTATTTACTTACTAATTCAATATCTATTTTATCTAACAATTTTTCTCCCTTTTTAATTATTTCATTTACATATTCAAAACTTGTAATTGGTGGCCGCTTAAGTTTAATTTTGTTTTAAAAATTTGATTCATAAAAGTTTGTGAGTTGATTTCTTTAGCAATTTCTCCGTTTTTGATATTTTTAACACTTAAAATTATCAAAACGAGCATATTGAAAAGAAAACAGGATCATTAAGTAGCATTCCTGTTTGACAACCATAAGTAGACTTAGTGAATATAATTGAAAGTTTTAATCCCAAAATCATATACTGTAAAAAAAATGGAAGAGACGGATAGGCAGAGTGAAAGGATTTAGTGTTTTCCTCGTTTCGGTTTGGGATTGTCTGCCAGAACTTCGTTCACGAAGCCTCTCATAAAGCCGACAACTGGCTGTCCAGGAATGTTGCATTCAGGACTCCTTTTCGGTTGACCAGGAACATTAATCTCGATATTTCTTTCACTTGGATGAACATTAGCAACCGAGCTCTCACCATCTCTACGGATTCTCTAGTTTGACCGGGAACTACGGGGAACAACTTCTTGTAGGGGTGCTACCGGTTAAAACTAGGACACTATTGTGGTTCTTCTTTGAATTAGTGGTTCTTCATCCTCATCTTCTTCTTCCTCATCATACGGCTTTTCAGTCTATGGTAGTATATTCACCGGTGTTTCAGTTTTCGGTTGCATATTCACCGCCTCAGACTTCTTAGTTCTTTTTCGTTTAGCCACCTAGTCTTCTTGGCAGTAGGAGTAGATAACCGCCACTTGTTAATTTATTGAGACGTATTCCAGTCGGACATGCTTCTGAGTCATGTGATCATATTGTCATGTGTTGTCCGAGAATGCAACAACATATTGTATATGATTGCGATAACACTTGTGTTGTCACAAAAGATTGTAGACTCGTCTTCCTGGATGCCGAAGTCTCTTAGATATTGTTGAATCCACAACAATTGAGAACAATAGCTTCTTGTATCTAGATATTCTTCCTCTGCTGTAGACGTGGCGACCATCGTCTGCTTCTTGCTATTCCAAAAAATCAGACGATCACCAAGGAACTGATACATTCCACTAGTGCTCTTTCGATCGATCTTATAACCTGCATAGTCTGCATCAGAGTAACTAATTAAGTTGAAACTGGAATTCTTCGGATACCACAATCCAACACATTGAGTTCCCTTTAAATATTTTAAAATACGCTTAGCAACTACGTAATGAGATTGTTTAGGATTAGCCTGAAATCTTCCGTATACGTCGACAACAAACAAGATGTCTGGCCGACTAGCTGTTAGGTAAAGAAGGGAGCTGAATTCTCGGAAGTTGTTATGTCAACACTTTGACCATCTTCATTTTTATCCATCTTGCTTGATGAGTTCATGGGTGTTAAAGCTGCTTAGCAGTTCTCCATGCCGAATTCCTTTAGCAGCTCCTTGGTATACTTTGCTTGATTAATGAAAATGTCAGCTTCAAGTTGAATACCAAGGAAGAACGTCATCTCACCCATCATACTCATCTTAAACTTATCATGCATCTGCTTAGAAAACTTCTCACATAATTTGTGGTTAGTTGACCCAAATATGATGTCATCCACATAAACTTGAACAAGTAAAATATGTGAGTCTTTAACAAATTTAAAGAGTGTTTTATCTTTTGTGCCTATAATAAAATAATGATAAAATAAAATTTTAGTTAAGGTGTCATACCAAGCTCTAGGAGCTTGTTTAAGACCATATAAGGCCTTATCTAATTTAAAAACATGATTAGGCAGAGAATGATCTTGAAAGCCAGGAGGTTGTTCAACATATGCATCTTTATTAAGTATACCATTTAGAAAAGAACTTTTAAAATCAATTTGATAAACTTTAAAATTTTTAAAATTTGCATAAGCTATAAAAATTCTAATAGCCTCAAGTCAAGCTACAGGGGTGAATGACTCCTCAAAGTCAAGCTACTAGTATAGCTTTATTTCTCACAACTAAGCCATTTTCACTTAGTTTGTTTCTAAAAACTCATTTAGTTCCAATAATAGAATGATCATCTGGTCTTAAAATTACATGTCAAACTTTGATTTTTTCAAATTGATTTAATTCTTCTTGCATAGTATTTATCCAATCTGGATCAAACAATACTTCATCATTTTATTAGGTTCTATTCGAGAAATGAAAGAAGAATTAACAATTTTATCCATTAATTATAATATACACAAAATTATAAAATTATTTCAACAATCTCAAGTGGTCTCGCGGTTAAGGTTTTCACATTTCATGTTTAAGACTAGTGTTCGAATCCAGATAACTACAAATTTAAAAATGGGTATTACAAATATTTGAGAGATCGATTTTAAAGAATGCATTATTTAGTATAATATATGTTGGCACAAATTTTAAACAAGTGATAAGGGGCATGTAAAAGTTTTGACGAGTATTTGAAAGTGTGAGGTCATGAGATTGAGATTGGGTGGTGGTGGTTTTTCATCCAAGAGGATAAAGAGGCATATGAAAAAGTATGAGTCACAAGATAATGATCAATTAGGGGATTAGTGGTTGGTTTGATAAGGTATAAGAGGTGTGTAATCCATTAGTATTGGTTATTGATTTATTGAAGTGGGGGTAAAAGATGTCGTCTAAGATTGGTGGGTTGTTGGTTGAGGTGGTAAAAATTCATATGAGGGGATTAAGAGGCATATGAAAAAATGTGAGTCACAATATGAAGGTCAATTAATGTATTAGTGGTTGGTTTGACGAGGGATAAAAGATTTGTGATCGATTAGAGTTGCTTGTTGATTTATTAAAGTGGGTGTAAAAGAGGTTTACTAATATTGTGGGATGGTTTATCAAGGGGACAAAGAGACATATAAAAATTTTGAGTCACAAGAAGTTGAATAAAATTTGGTGGGTAGTTTGCCGAGTGGATAAAGAGGCATATGAAAAAGTGTGAGTCACAAAAAGTTGACTAAGATTGGTGGATGGTTTGCCAAGAAATAAGGGGTGTGTGAAAGTGTGTCAGGTCACGAGAGATGAAATGTTGATTGGGATTTAGTTGACTTGTCGTCTGTGACAAGAGTTATGTGAAAAATGTGAAAATGTGTGAGCTCACGATACACGCCTCTTATATATAATAATGTGTCATTTTAATTTTTGCTTGTTTTGACGGGTCGAGAGCTGTGGTTAATTTGGATATATATGTGAGAGTAAATGGGTTGACCCGACATAAATTTAAAACGGTTAAAAATAAAATAAAAAATGATATATGTATGTTTCGAACTTGAAACCATACAAATCAAGTACAACCTTTTAATCAACTAAACTAAGAAGACTATATATTTTTAATTCAACACCAAATTTGATGAATGTGCAACATACATAACAATATAAGTTTAACTTTTTAACTAACTAATATATATATAATAATATTTAATTTGAATTTTTCTAGGTTTGTTGTGTCGAGAGCCGTGGTTTATTTGGATATATATGTGAGAGTAAATGGATACTTGGGTTAAATTGTGGATTGACCCGCCCATAAACTTGAAATAGTTAAAAATAAAATTAAAAAATATTATATGTATGTACAATATGTTTCAAATTGCAACAAACAAAACAAGTATAACCCTCTAACTAAATAAGCTATTAAGACTTTATATTTCAAATTTAACACCAAATTTGATGAACGTGCGACATTCTTAACAATATAAATTTAACTTTTTAACTAACTAAACTATATATATATATATATATATGTATAGTAATTAGGGGTGAGAAAAATTACCGATGTCATAAGTATATCGAAAATACTATACTGTAATATATCAAAAATATCGATAATTAAAATTTACTGAAAAAAGGGTAAGGTTTGGTATCGATACCGATATCGAAATTATTGTTATAGTAAAGATATGAGATTTTCAAATTTTTGGTATATCGGGATATACCAAAATACCGAAATAAGATTTATAATTAATATATGTATATAATACTTATAAGGAAATAAATGGATTTGGTATTAATTTAATTATAGAAATATAATTTTTGAAATTTCAAAATATAATTATACTGTAATATTATTAAATATAAGCAATCTCTATCTTGCTGATGAGATTTAAAAAAAATTGAACCAAAGTTTCAATCTTTTAGAGTGGTAGAAATAAAGTCAAAGTTGGTATCCAATGCTTTCAATTATAGTTAAGGATATTTTGCAATCACATCCTTAATGTTTGTTAGTGAGTCTACTTTCAACTTGGGTAAAATGATAGTGGATCCTTTTAGGAAAAGTTTGAGTCTAAAATGGTGCGGTCATTATTGTGCACAAATATTTGGCTAAAAATGAAGAATTCAAATTTTACAGATGATAAACTTGAATTGTTTAATGAAATTGAAAAAGATTAAAAGAGTGAATTTTTTATTAATTAAATCAAAATTAACTAATATTTATTATTATTATTATTGCATTAACATTAATTGTATTATCAATTTACAAAACAAATTTATTGATGTAAATGCAATAAAAGATGATTCTGAATTTATTCTCGCGCCTCAACCTTTAACTAATTTGAATAACATGAAGTTATATTTATTTTTTTTAATTCCAATTATTTTAACTAACTTTAATTTTTAACCTTTGTTAGTTTTTAAAAATGTTGAATTTTAAAAAGAAATTTTTATTTTATAATAAATATCTTTATTTTTTAGTTTTGTATATAGTAACTACTTAAATTATTATTTTCGTTTAATTTGATATATTTTTAGGTTTAAAGGTATAATACTGATACCGTATAAAAATTAAGTTATAACAAAATCAAGGTAAGATTAAGGTATGAATTTTTGTATACCAAACTTTCGGTAAGGTATAAGGTATGGATAAAAAATTAAAGTATACCCTACCAACCCACCCATATTAATAATGCTTAATTTGAATTTTTTGGTTTTGTCGGGTCGAGAATTATGGTTTATTTGAATATATGTGAGAGTAATGGATATATGTGGCCGGATCATTGGTTTGACCCATCAATAAATTTTAAACGGTTTAAAATAAAATAAAAATTCTATAAGTATGTTTCAAACTTTCAACCTAGCAAAACAAAAACATGCATTTAACTAACGAAGCTAGCTAATAAGACTTTATATTTTAAATTCAACACCAAATTTGATGAACGTGCGACATACCTAACAATATTCGTTCAATTTTTTAACTAACTAATATATATATAATAATGCTTAATTTGAATTTGATTGATTTTTCGGGTTGAGAGTTGTGGTTAATTTGGATATATTTGTGAGAGTAAATGGATACTTGGGTCAAATTATGGGGCTGACCCATCCATAAACTTAAAATGGTTAAAAATAAAATTAAAAATTGCTATATATATGTACATTATGTTTCAAACTTGAAAACTAAGAAAATAAGTATTACACTTTAACCAATTAAGCTAATAAGACTTTATATTTTTAATTAATCACCAAATTTTGATGAACTTGCAACATTCCTAACAATATAAATTCAACTTTTTAACTAACTAATATATATTTATATATAATAAGGTTTAATTTGAATTTGTTTGGTTTGACGGGTCGAGAGATGTGGTTAATTTAGATATATATATGTGAGAGTAAATGAATATTTGGGTCGAATAGTGGTTGACCCGCCCATAAACTTGAAACGCTTAAAAATAAAAATAAAATGCTATATGTATGTTTCGAAGTTAGAACCTAACAAAACAAGTATTACGGTTTACCAACTAAGGTAATAAGACTTTATATTATAAACTCAACACTAAATTTAATGAATGTGCAAAATTTCTAACAATATAAATTCAACTTTTTAACTAACTAATATATATATATATAATAATAATGCTTAATTTGAATTTATTTTGTTTGTCTGGTTGAGATATGTGGTTCAATTAGATATATTTGTGAGAGTATTATGATACTTGGGTTGGATCGTGGGTTGACCCGCTCATTAACTTGAAATGGTTAAAAATTAAATTAAAAATTTTATATGTATGTTTCGAACTTGCAACCTAAAAAATAAGTACAACCCCTTAACCAAGCGTGATTGGGGTTTAGTTTTCCGAGGGATAATAGGTTAGTCACAAATGAGAGTGGTTAAATATATTAATCAAATATTTGATTGATCAAAGTGTGAGGTCACGAGGTTAAATATCTATTGAGATTGGTGGTTTATTTTTCTAGTGATAAGAGACGTGTGTAACTGTGATTGGAATGTGGGTTGCCAATGGATAAGAGGTGGGTAACAAAGGATCGTGAGGTCACAAGAATAGATGTCGATTATGATTGGTGGTTGGTTTACTGAAGAATAAGAGGTGTGTAAAACTGTGATTAAGATTGATGCATTATTTTCTAAGGAATAACATGCATTTGAAAATGTGATTGAGATTGGTGGTTGGTTTACCGAGGGATAAGAATCGTGTAAAAATATGATAATAAGACATATGAAAAAGTGTGTGTCACAAATTGTCGACTAATTAACTAATTAGTAATAAATATTAAATTCAATATATATAATTATAAAATTATTTGAACAATCTCAAGTGGTCTAGTAGTTAAGGTGTTCACATTTCATGTTTAAAACCAATGTTTGAATCCCAAAATCTAAAAATTTAAAAGTGAGTATGTAACCTCCAGAAAAATCATTCGGTTTCGTTACGGAAAAAGCTCAAGGTTCGAGATTTCAACATCGTTTTGCGTGTCAAGAATTTTCGTATAAAATAAAATATTATTTTTAAAAAGATGTCACTGATTCCTGACAACATTTTGAAACTAATTAAATAATTAATTTCATGGTTCAATTTTAAATAATACGGGGATTTATGATAATCAAATCATAGTTTGATTTTTAGAAAATCCTTACTTTAAATTAATTAAACATAATTAATTTAAAAGAATATTTATATTGAAATAGAGTCGTCAATTAATTTTTAAAAATCAATAAAAGTTGACATACATATACAAACGTATTGACCATAATTTTCTTTTTGTTCGTATTTGGTTATACTCGGAAAATGGCTTTCACATTACAGCCTCCGTACCTTTTTTAAAAACGTCTATACTTATAAAGTTGGCTTTTATAAATCGGTTATATAACGTTTAAGTTTAACCGTTTATTCTACCGGTCCTAGTCATTCTTTTAGCTTTAGCCTTATTTATAGTATTGAAACATCAATATTTAAATGATGGTACCTGTTGCAGATGATAACTGGGGAGGAAATACCTAAAGAATATCAATCATTTTTATAGTCATTTTTAAAGGTATTAGGTTTAGAAATAAACTCCAAACAAGACTTTGTTGAAAATATTTTTGTGGAAATCCCAAAAATATTTAAAATGTACTTTCAAATTTTTCGGGATTTAAAAAAATGATTTTGAGTCTCAAAATTATAAAAAAAAATTGGATTTTGAAAATGTGGAACCAAACAGGCCTTAGGAGCAAGGTCCTAATCCTAGGGTTCATTTTTATCGGTCGAGGTCAAAAGACTTTTGGTTCGGGTCGAGGAATCTATCGGTCGAGAATTGGGACCCTCAATTTAGGTGTCGAATTCCCTCGATCAAGGTGCTAAGGACTCTCGGTCCTTGGGGTATCTTACATGTCTAGGTATAAACACCTATCGGTCGCGGGTTAGCACGGGGCTAAGTTTCTCGGTCGAGGTGTATAAACCTCTCTATCCTAGGCTAGCTCTGGACTAGGCCCTCGGTCCTGGGTTTAAGAGCTCTCAGTCCCATGCTTGGGATTCTCATTCCTAAGGTTAAAACTCTATGTCCTAGGGTTAGGAATTTCGGTCCTTGGTGAAAATCATCGGTCAGAGTTCTCAGTCCTACCTGAAGAACATTAGTCGGACCTTTCAGTCCTAGGTTTCGGTCTGTACCAAGGATCCTCGATAGGACATCCTAGTACTAGACTAACATGCCTCCGTCCACAAGAACACTAAGTACAAGTTTTTAAATTCATTTTTTTAGTTCTGATTATTTGATCTAAGAGATTGTGTAGCTTCACAAAGCTCCCAAGAACATGTAGATCATCATCTCAAGGTATCAATCGACATGGATGATGATCAATTTGTTGAAAACATTTTGTGATCCAAAATTGGGTTTTTTATTTTAAAGTTGTTTTGAAGTGTAATGATCTATTTAATAACTTATTTATACTACATATACTTGATTGGTACTAAAACAAGAATATTGGCTGTTCGTTTTGACCAAATCAAGAACTCAAAATTATCAATTTATTTTAAAAATTTTGATTTTGATCAAACATGATCCAAACAGTTGCCAAACATCTTTACAATCATGTTGGGAAGCTTTCTGAGTTGTGATTCAACAAAATTGACCCAAGAACAACGAACTCGTGTTTTTTATTTTTAAAATTCAAATATGAGTTTTTGTTTTTTAGATCATTTGATTAGTTCTATACTATCCAAATAGTTTATAAATCATCTATGGATGAATTGTCAACCATAAAACATCATAAATAACAAGCATACAAACTTATGCATTTAGAAATATAAAAATTTCAAATTCAAACAGTTATTATAAATTAAAATGTGATTGGAATATTACCAAGGAGTAGAGAATACTCCTTGATCCTTAGGGAAGTTTTTTGGATGTTCAGATCCATGTTTTAAGGCCTCAAACAAAATTTTTGATAAATCCAAAAGCTTCAAGCTTTAATTGCGAGATTTATGATTTTATTCGATTTAAAGGGTATAAGTTGGTTCCTTTGTCTTGGAATTACTTAAGAAAACTATTTATAAATAATCTAAGTTGGTTGGAGACTTCTAGGGCCTGGATCGGCCAAAAGCCTGTTCTTGGCAGAGCGTTTAAATATGGATTATTCATCCCTATTTTGATAGGTAGAAATGATCACCATTGTAGGGTGATCATTCTAGGCTTTAAAAGAGCCAAAATGGTTAACTATGGAAGAAGTTCCAAAAAGGAGAAATTATCCATGGTTCTTCATCCTTATCTAGAGGATATCACGATTAAGAATATGGTGGCGCTCAAAACAACGTCGTTTTGAGCGCATTGGAGCGTTTCGTTAGTATTCCATCCAAGTGCCGTTGCGTTTGGGCGGTGCGTTAGCGTCATGGATAACGGGAAATTAGCCATTCCCTTGTGGCCCGGGTGTGCGTTTCTTTGCCTACAACTGGCTACACGGCTCTCTCTTGGGCTCTAGATGAAAATTTAGCGTAAATCCGATGGTCCTTGTGTGCGATGAACTAATTTCATTTGTTTTGGCCACACAGGATCACAAATATATATTTTTATTAAATCTTTAGGGTTTATTTGAATTAATTCTTCTTTCACCCTTTAGGATTTAATTTTGATCTTTTTAAATACACAAAATATTAAAATAAATATGTCAATTATATTACAAATTTATTTCATTTTTTATATATTTTGTCTATTAATTTTTTAAAATTATTTTGAGATAATATGGGTACAACATTAATCCCAAATAATGTTTTTATTATGGCCGTAAACCTTAATTATTTTGATTAATTGACACAATAATTAATCCTAATTAATTGTTTTAATTAGGTTTTCGGACATTGGGTTAATTATTTTAATACAATAAATTGGGATGTAATTTTTTTGTGTTTATAGAGTAATATAAATATTTGAGAGATTAATGTTAAAGAATACATTCTTTAGTATAATATATGATGGAATAACTTATAAACAAGGGATAAGAGGCATGTGAAAGTGTGAGGTCAAATTTATTGGTTGGTTTGACGAGCATTAGAAAGTGTGAGGTCATGAGATTGAGGTCGGGTGATGGGTGGTGGGTGGTTTTCAAGTAAGGGAAAAAAGAGGCATATTAAAAAGTGTAAGTCACAAGATGATGGTCCATTGGGGGGTTAGTGGTTGGTTTGAAGAGGTATAAAAGGTGTGTGATCAATTAGTATTGGCTGTTAATTTGTTGAAGTGAGAGTAAAAGGGTCGTCTAAGATTGTTGGTTTGTTTGTCGATGGGATAAAGATGCATATGAGAGGATAAAGAGGCATATAAAAAAATGTGTGTCACAAAATGAGGGTCAATTGAAATTAGTGGTTGGTTTGAAGATGCAAAAAAGTTGTGTGATTTATTGAAATTGGTTGTTAATTTGTTGAAAAGAGTGTAAAAAATGTCGATTAAGATTGGTGGGTGGTTTGTCGAGGGGATAAATAGACATATGTAAAAGTATGAGTCACAAGAGGTCGACTAAAATTTCGTGGGTGGTTTGTCGAGTGGATAAAGAGACATATAAAAAAATGTGAGTCACAAGAGGTCGACTAAGATTGACGTGTGGTTTGGCCGATGGGATAAGAGGGGTGTGAATGTGTGTGAGGTCACGAGATAAAATGTCGATTGAGATTTGGTTGGTTTACCGAGTGTGATTAGAGGCATGTGAAAATGTGAAAATGTGAAAATGTGTGAGCTCACGATTCTAGAGATCGATTGAGATTGATGGTTGGTTTGTCAAGTGTGATAAGAAGCATGTAAAAATGTGAGGTCATGATATGAGATGTCGATTGAGCTTGGTGGTTGATTTGATGAGAGATAATATGTGTATTAAAATGTGTGAGGTCAAGATATAAGATGTGGATTGTGTGATTGGTGGTTAGTTTCTTAAAGTGGTGGTAAAAAAGTCGCGGTAATGGATAAGAGGTCGGTATCAGTGTAAAGCACGTCTAACATTACTTTAGATAAAAACAAAATGTATGACACAATTTTAAGAAAAATCTCTAAATCGATCTATAATATCTATTCAGATAAAATGTGTAATTGACTTGATTCTTACTTCTTTTAAATATTTTTCAAACTTATAAAATTAATTATTTTTAATTTATAGATATTTAATGAATTTTAAAATATATGTTATAATTAAATTTTGGATTGAAATATATTTTCTCAAACTAAAAATTATTATAAATTAATTAAATTTAAATAATATTATTTATTTTTTTTAATATTTATAAATAAATATTATTTTGTTTATATTCTTATTTGTGTACGAAAATTTTTGTTTAAAAATATTATATTTTTTATAATTTTATTTTAATATTCTTTATATAGTTTAGATGTAAACTTATATATCTAAGTTAAACTTTAATTATATTTTTATTTTAATTATATAATATAATATATTTTATTGATATAAAAGTTAAAAATAAATAAGATTTAAATTTATATATTATTTTAATAGTGGGAATCAAGACTAAAATAAAAAGAATGTAAAGAAAAAGTATTATGAAAGAGTAAATTATGAACAGATATAAAGATTTAAAGATAAACTATAAATAAATGTAATATTATTTATTTTAAGATAAATTTGAATGTATAATTTTACAATATTTTATATAAAAAGATAATTTATATATGTAGCACTAAATGTCAACCTACTAATTTACCAAATTAAAATAATTATTTTGATTTATTTTTTAATAATTAAAATCAAAACAATTAACCCTAAAACTAAAACCCAATTAAGACAATTAATTAAATTAATTATTGTGATATTTAAACCTTAATTAATTAATAAAAATGGCTAAAATAAAAATAATTAAATTATGTGTGGTAAATTTTGTACTCATTTATCTTAAAACATTTTATGAAAAAATTAAGGGATTAAAATAAATAATTTAAGATGAAATGAGGTACCCATTTCATCCCCCAAAATTATTTATTTAACCCTAAAATATACAAAATAATAAAATAAATTGGTAAATATTTGTCATATTTATTTTAATATTTTGTATTTAAATAAATATCAAAATTAATATCAAAAAATTGAAAGAAAAAAAATCAATTTCAAACAAACTCTTAAATTTTAAGTACAGAAATAAAATCTTGTGTAATCGAAATCTGAGCATAAAGTTACAGCTGCGACTGAATCCATAAGATGAGCATCGGATCTCCATTTGACACTCTAGGCGCACCCGCGTAACAATTTGTAGTAAAGTTAGTGCATGCCCGCGTCTCACATGATCGATTAATCGAACGTTAACTCTGTTAGCTAGAACACTGACGAAACGCCTGATCTCCAATGGACCACTAACGGGATGCTAGGAAACAAAATGACTTTGTTTCGTGCCCAGATCGTCTTCTTCATTGCGATCTCCATAAGGATAAGAACATATCAATTTTGATTTTTCAAAAGTGGAACTTTCTCCAAAGTCCACATTTTCGGATGATTTGAAAGGTGAAATGATCACCCTACCACGATGATCATTTCTCCTATCTAAATAAGGATCATTCATCCAAATTCCAGCATGGTTGAGGAAGAACAACCAAAATAACATAAATGGATTTTGGTTGATTTAATCCACTTGAAGTCCACAACCGACCTCGGAATGCTATAAATAGCCCCCCCTAATCAATTTGAAGCCAATAGATAAACTCTCCTACTTCAAATCGAAAATTTACAGAAATCCTCCATTAAAGCATCATGCTTCTGTAATTTCGAATTTCCATTTAAAGCTTTATAGCTTGAATCTGAGCACCCCTAAAGATTTTCTAAGGTCTAAGGAGTGTTCTCCAATCTTTGGTAAGGTTAAAATCACCCTCTAATTCATATTTATAGTTTGAGTTTGGAATTTTTATATTTCAAATTGAATAAGATTTTATACTTGTTATTTATGGTGTTTAATGATTAGAAATCATTCATGGAATCATTTATAAACTTTCTAGATAGGTTAGAAACAATCAATCAACGTAAAACAGAAAAAACCAAAAATTTAAATAAAAAAAAGGGTTTGCTGTTCTTGGACAATTTTTTTTGAATCACAGCCCATAAAGCGTCACAACATGATTGTAATCATGTTGGGAAACTGTATGGATCATGTTTTATCCATCCCGATCATGTTTGATGAACATCAAAATTTTCAAAAATAATTGAAATTTTTGAGTTCTTGATTTGGTCAAAACGAACCGTCAATATTGTTGTGTACGAATCATATATATGAGATATAAGAAAGCTATTGGATAACTCCATTCTCCTCAAATCTATTTTTTGAACACAAACTGTTTTGAACGATTTGATCATCATTCAGGTTGATTCATACTTTGAGATGATGATCAACATGTTCATGGGAGCTTTATGAAGCTACCCAAGTTCTTAGATCAAAGAATTCAAGCTTAAAAAATAAATTTACAAAATTGCACTTTTGTGATCTTGAGGACCGAGAGATACGAGCAAAAATAATTAGTTCGACCGATGTTCTTGAGCTAGGAACGAGAGGTCCGACCGATATTTTTAACTAGGAATGAGAGGTCCGACCGCATATTTTTACATTCGAAGGAGAATTCGAACCTAGGACCGATGACTCCCAAACCTAGGATAAAAAACCTCCATCCATGATCGAGAGGTCAAACCCAGGATCAAGGATTCTTAGTCAAAATATTCTTTTGTAAACCAAGAAATAAACACCAAACATACCTTAGTCAAAATATTTTTTTGTGGAAATATCCCAAAAATATTTTGAAATCATTTCTAAACTTTTGGAAATTTTAAAAATGGTTTGGGGTTCCAAAATTACAAAAATAATTTTGGGTTTTGAAAAGTGGAACCAAATAGGCATTAAGATCGGAGTCCTAAATCTTGGGTCCGTTCTTAAAGGTCGGCGGTCTTAAAATCCTTGGTCTGGGTCGAGGAGCCTCTCGGTCGAAGCTTGGGATCTTCGGTCGGGGTGCCGAAGTCACTCGGTCTAGGGATTAAAGACTCTCGGTCCTTGACTAAAATTATCGGTCTGGGTGTATAAACCCATCGGTCATGGGTTAGCCTAACTAAGTTCATCGGTCCTAGGTTCAGAGATACTCGGTCCTAGGTTGAACCTCTTGATTATAGGTTGTACCACTCGGTCATGGATTAAAATCTTCTATCGGACCTCTCAGTCCTGTTAAAATTATCGGTATTGTGTCTCGGTCCTAGGTTTAAATTTCTCAGTCCTTGGCCTCGGTCCCAAGTTAACAAGCTTCGGTCTTCAAGAACATTAAAGTTTATTTCTTTTATTCGTTCTTTTAGCTTGGAATCTTTGATCCAAGGGTTTTAGTAGCTTCACAAAGCTTATAGGAACATGTTGATCATCATCTCAATGTACCTATCAACCTAGATGATCAAATCGTTCAATATAGTTTGTGATCAAAATTTGAGTTTTTTTATTTTAAAGTTGTTTTGAGGGGAAATGAGCTACCCAATAACATCCTTATGTCTTATATCTCATATACTTGATTGGTACAAAATCAAGTACATTGGTTGTTCGTTTTGACGAAATCAATAAATTAAAATTTTCAATTATTTTGAAAATTTTGATTTTCATCAAACATGATTTAGATGGATTAAACATGATCCAAGCAGTTGCCCAACATCATTACAATAATGTTGGGATATTTTCTAGGCTATATTCAAGAGAATTAGCCCAAAAACAACAAATATGTTTTTTGATTATTTAAATTTAAATTTGAGTTTTCCTGTTTTTGGTGATAGATTATCTCTAAGCTATATAGAAAGTTCATAAATGATCCTAGTATCAATATACAACCATAAAACATTATAAACAAGAAGCATACAAGCTTATACAATTTGAAATATATAAATTTCAAATTCAAACTATAAATATGAATTAGAGGGTGATTGGAACCTTTCCAAGGATTGGAGAACACCCCTTGATTCTTAGAGAAGCTTTTGGAATGCTCAGGTCCAAGCTTTAAGGCTTTAAATGGATTTTCGAAAATTCTAGAAGCTTTAAGCTTCATAGCAGATTTTCAATAAATCGCGATTTGAAGGTGGAGATAGGATTTTTGTCTTCGGAATGATTTAGGGGTTCTATTTATAGCTCCCCTGAGTCGGTGGAGGAGTCAAGTGGACTGAATCAGCCGAAAGGCATTAATGGCGTATTGGCAGTTCCAAAGTCAATTTGGCAAAATAGGGATCAATTATCCCTATGCTCATAGGAGAAATGATCACCGTGGTAGGGTGATCATTTCTGCATTTATATTAGTTGAAATGGTTGACTATCGGTAGAGTTCCAAGTTGAAGAAATCAAAGATGAATTTTCATCTTTATATTTGCAACGTTGCGATGAGGGAGACAGTAGAAGGCCAAAACATCAATTTTTGCACGCGTTTGGCGTTCCATCAACGATTTGATGTAACTTATCAACTAACTTCTATTCACACAAGTTAATTTCAGATTTATAGCCTTATTCATTGTTTGATTTCAACTTTCTTTTGCTCCTTTTGACTTCATTATTTATTTTTCCTACAATAATACAAACACAAAACTCAACCAATCGAAAATATATATTTATTTATTTAGGGTTTCGTTTATTTATACTATATACAATATTTAATTAATTTGAGATTTTATTTAACATCATTTTCTCGAACTAATTATTTTATTTTTAATCTTTTGCAATGACATGTATATGTATTTGATTTACTTTAGAAACCATTTTTAACTTGGGCTCATTATTTTTATTCTAAAGTTACAATTTAGAAAGGTGTAAGATATGGGTGCCTACATAATGGCCATCTTGGACAAAATCTTTCAGTTTTGTAAAACACGTCCAAGTTTAAGCTATATGCACTTCATATGTTAACCTTTCGACCCATAAATTTTGTTGGGTCAAATTATTTTGATTAAGGGTCAAATCACTTTGACAAATGAAATTTTGATTATGAGTTTGTATAAAACTTAAACAGAGCCGTCTAATTGTTTTGGGTGCAGGTGTATCGAAAACATGCTAAATTAGACTAAGTCTGAATGAGGTTCATTAGACTTATTAGTTTTTAGACGCATTAAGTTAGACGTGCAGTCTAACAGGCGTAGTTAGATGTGTAGTCTAACAGATACGTAGTTAGACGTGTAGTCTAACAGACGTAGTTAGACGTGCAGTCTAACAGATATTTAGTTAGACGTGTAGTCTAACAGACATAGTTAGACGTGTAGTCTAATAGATACGTAGTTAGACGTGTAGTCTAACAGATACGTAGTTAGACGTGCACTTTAACAGATACGTAGTTAGACGTACAGTCTAACAGGCGTAGTTAGACGTGCAGTCTAATATGCATAGTTAGACGTACAATCTAACAGATACGTAGTTAGACGTGCAATCTAACATATACATAGTTAGACGTGTAGTCTAACAGATACGTAGTTAGACGTGCAGTCTAACAGATACGTAGTAAGACGTATAGTCTAATAGATATGTAGTTAGATGTGCAGTCTAACAGATACGTAGTTAGACGTGTAATCTAACAAGCGTAGTTAGCCGTGCAGTCTAACAGATACGTAGTTAGACGTGCAGTCTAACAGATATATAGTTAGATGTGTAGTCTAACAGATACGTAGTTAGACGTGCAGTCTAACAGGCGTAGTTAGACGTGCAGTCTAACAGACGTAGTTAAACGTGCAGTCTAACAGGCGTAGTTAGACGTGCAGTCTAACAGAGACGTAGTTAGATGTGCAAGTCTAACAGATATGTAGTTAGACGTGCAGTTTAATAAATAAAAGTTAGACGTGCAGTCTAACTCCTTCACATTAGTCTGAAGGGACTCGTAGTTAGACGTGCAGTCTAACAGATGAAAGTTAGACGTGCAGTCTAACTTCTTCAGATTAGTCTGAAGGGATTCGTAATTAGAAGTGTTGTCTAATTCCATTAGACCAGGTGGTCTAATGGATCCTGCTATTAGACGGGGGCGTCTAACTTCATTAGACTTGTCAGTCTAATTGGAGCACGTATAATGTCATGCTTAAGTATTAGCTTGAAGCTAGCATCTGTCTACCCACGATCAACTATCTGTATGCTACTCATAACTATATACTATATTTTATAATTTTATGTTAGGTTAGAGTTATATTAATAACTAATAGTCTTCTCAACACATTTTATATCATTTTTGACATGTTTTCTCATTTTGGGATATTCTAAGAAAACTTAAGAAAATTGGGTATTTATATTTATAATTAGAACTTTTTAAGAGTTTAAAAAATAATCTCATCGTATTTAAAATTACAATGAGTTTTCTTAATATATTTCTTAATATTTTGTGATATTTTAAGTCAACTTTCATTTATTTTATATATTTCATTCAAGTTATTCTTAAATAAGATATGTTTTGTAATATAAAAGTCATCTCAATCTAATAGAAATTATTACAAACCTTATTCGATTAACATATACTATATTTTATAATTTTATATTAGGTTAGAGTTATATTAATAACTAATAGTTATTTTATCACATTATATATCATTTTGAGACACATATTTTCATTTTGGGATATTCTAAGAAAACTTAAGAAAATTGGGTATTTATATTTATAATTAGAACTTTTTAAGAGTTTAAAAAATAATCTCATCGTATTTTAAATTATAATGAAGTTTCTTAACATATTTCTTAATATTTTGTGATATTTTATGTCAACTTTCATTTTATTTTATATACATTCAAGTTATTCTTAAATAAGATATGTTTTGTAATATAAAAGTCATCTCAATCTAATAGAAATTATTACAAACCTTATTCAATTAACATATACTATATTTTATAATTTTATATTAGGTTAGAGTTATATTAATAACTAATAGTTATTTTATCACATTATATATTATTTTGAGACACATATTTTCATTTTGAGATATTCTAAGAAAATATAAAAAAATCGCTTATTATATTAAAAATTAGAACTTTTTAAGAGTTTAAAAAATAATCTTATCGTATTTTAAATTACAATGAGTTTTCTTAATATATTTCTTCATATTTCGTGAGATTTTATGTCAACTTTCATTTAATTTATATATTTCATTCAAGTTAATCTAAAATAAGATTGGTTTTGTAATATAAAAGTCATCTCAATCTAATCAAAATTATTGTAAATCTTATTCGATTATCATATACTATATTTATTATTTTATGTTAGGTTAGAGTTATATTAATAACTAATAGTCATCTCAATACATTATATATATCATTTTGAGACATATTTTCTTATTTTTGGATATTTTAATAAAATTTAAGAAAATCGAGTAATTATATTTATAATTAGAACTTTTTATGAGTTTAAAAAATAATCTCATCGTATTTTAAATTACTATGAGTATTTTTAATATATTTCCTGATATTTCGTGAGATTTTATGTCAACTTTCATTTATTTTATATATTTCAATCAAGTTAATCTAAAATAAGATTGGTTTTGTAATATAAAAGTTATCTCAATTTAATTGAAATTATTACAAACCTTATTCGATTAACATATAATATATTTTATATTTTTATGTTAGATTAAAGTTATATTAATAACTAATAGTAATCTCAACACATTATATATCATTTTGAGACATGTTTTCTCATTTTGGGATAATCTACAAAAAAGAATTTAAGAAAATCGCGTAATTATATTTATAAATAAAACTTTTTAAGAGGTTAAAAAATAATCTTATCGTATTTTAAATTACTATGAGTATTTTTAATATATTTCATGATATTTCGTGAGATTTTAGGTCAACTTTCATTTATTTTATATATTTCATTCAAATTAATATAAAATAAGATTGGTTTTGTAATATAAAGTCATCTTAATCTAATCAAAATTATCTCAAATCTTATTTGATTATCATATAATATATTTTATTATTTTTTGTTAGGTTAGTGTTATATTAATAATTATAAGTCATCGCAACATGTTATAAAATATTTTGAGACATGTTTTCTCATTTTGGGATATTCTAAGAAAATTTAAGAAAATTGGGTAATTATATTTATAATTAGAAATTTTTAAGTGTTTAAAATATAATCTCATCGTATTTTAAATTACTATGAGTATTCTTAATATATTTCATGAAATTTCATGAGATTTTATTTCAACCTTCATTTATTTTATAAATTTCATAAAAGTTAATCTAAATTAAGATTGGTTTGTAATATAAAAGTCATCTCAATCTAATCAAAATTATTACAAAATTTATTCGATTAACATATACTATATTTTATAATTTTATTTAGGTTAGAGTTATATTAATAACTAATAGTCTTCTCAACAAATTATATATCATTTTGAGACATATTTTCTCATTTTGGGAAATTCTAAGAAAACTTAAGAAAATCGGGTATTTATATTTATAATTAGAACTTTTTAAGAGTTTAAAAAATAATCTCATCGTATTTTAAATTACTATGAGTTTTCTTAATATTTTGTGATATTTTATGTCATTTTCATTTATTTTATATATTTCATTCAAGTTATTCTTCAATAAGATATGTTTTGTAATATAAAAGTCATCTCAATCTAATCAAAATTATTACAAACCTTATTCTATTAACATATACTATATTTTATAATTTTATATAATTTTATATTCGGTTAGAGTTATATTAATAACTAATAGTTATTTTAACACATTATATATCATTTTGAGACACGTGTTTTCATTTTGTGATATTTTAAGAAAATCTAAAAAATTTGCTTATTAAATTTATAATTAGAACTTTTTAAGAGTTTAAAAAATAATATTATCGTATTTTAAATTACAATGAATTTTCTTAATATATTTCTTCATATTTCGTGATATTTTATGTCAACTTTCATTTAATTTATATATTTTATTCAAGTTAATCTAAAATAACATTGGTTTTGTAATATAAAAGTCATCTCAATCTAATCAAAATTATTGCAAATCTTATTCGATTATCATATACTATATTTATTATTTTATGTTAGGTTAGAGTTATATTAATAACTAATAGTCATCTCAACACATTATATATATATATATATATATATATATATATATATATATATATATATCATTTTGAGACATGTATTCTAAGAAAATTTAAGAAAATCGGGTAAATATATTTATAATTAGAACTTTTTAAGTGTTTAAAAAATAATCTCATTGTATTTTAAATTACTATGAGTATTTTAGTATATTTCATGATATTTCGTGACATTTTATGTCAACTTTTATTTATTTTATATATTTCAATTATGTTAATCTAAAATAAGATTGGTTTTGTAATATAAAAGTTATCTCAATTTAATCGAAATTATTACAAACCTTATTCGATTAACATATACTATATTTTATATTTTTTTTGTTAGATTATAGTTATATTAATAACTAATATTCATCTCAACACATTATATATTATTTTGAGACATGTTTTCTCATTTTGGGATATATTCTACAAAAATTTAGGAAAATCGGGTAATTATATTTATAAATAGATATTTTTAAGAGTTTAAAAAATAATTTTATTGTATTTTAAATTATTATAAGTATTTTTAATATATTTCATGATATTTCGTGAGATTTTATTTCAACTTTTATTTATTTTATATATTTTATTCAAATTAATATAAAATAAGATTGGTTTTGTAATATAAGGTCATCTCAATCTAATCGAAATTATTGCAAATCTTATTTGATTATCATATAATATATTTTATTATTTTTTGTTAGGTTAGTGTTATATTAATAATTATAAGTTATCACATCATGTTATAAAATATTTTGAGACATGTTTTCTCATTTTGGGATATTCTAAGAAAATTTAAGAAAATCGGATAATTATATTTATAATTAGAACATTTTAAGAGGTTAAAAAATAATCTTATAGCATTTTAAATTACTATGAGTATTCTTAATATATTTAATGATTTTTCGTGAGATTTTATGTCAACATTCATTTATTTTATAAATTTCATTCAAGTTAATCTAAAATAATTTTGGTTTTGTAATATAAAAGTCATCTCAATCTAATCAAAATTATTACAAACCTTATTCTATTAACATATACTATATTTTATAATTTTATGTTAGGTTAGAGTTATATTAATAACTAATAGTCATCTCAACACATTATATATCATTTTGAGACACGTATTCTCATTTTCGGATATTCTACAAAAAATTAAGAAAATTAGATAATTATATTTATAATTAGAACTTTTTAAGAGTTTAAAAAATAATCTTATCGTATTTTAAATTACTATGAATTTTCTTAATATATTTCTTAATATTTTGTGATAATTTCTGTCAACTTTCATTTATATTATATATTTATTCAAGTTAATCTTAATTAAGATTGGTTTTGTAATATAAAAGTTATCTCAATCTAATCGAAATTATTACAAACCTGATTCGATTATCATATACTATATTTATTATTTTATGTTAGGTTAGAGTTATATTAATAACTAATAGTCATCTCAACACATTATACATCATTTTAAGACATGTTTTCTCATTTTTGGATATTCTACGAAAATTTAAGAAAATTGGGTAATTATATTTATAATTAGAACTTTTTAAGTGTTTAAAATATAATCTCATTGTATTTTAAATTCCTATGAGTATTTTTAATATATTTCATGATCTTTCGTGAGATTTTATGTCAACTTTCTTTTATTTTATATATTTCATTCAAGTTAATCTAATATAAGATTGGTTTTGTGATATAAAACTCATCTCAATCTAATCAAAATTATTACAAATCTTATTTGATTAACATATACTATATTTTATAATTTTATGTTAGGTTAGAGTTATATTAATAACTAATAGTCATCTGAACACATTATATATCATTTTGAGACATGTTATCTCATTTTGAGACATTCTAAGAAAATTTAAGAAAATCGGGTAATTATATTTATAATTAGAACTTTTTAAGTGTTTAAAATATAATCTCATCGTATTACTATGAGTATTCTTATTATATTTAATAAAATTTCATGAGATTTTATGTCAACTTTCATTTATTTTATAAATTTTATTCAAGTTAATCTAAAATAAGTTTGGCTTTGTAATATAAAAGCCATCTCAATCTAATCGAAATTTTTAAATCTTTATTGAATTAACATATACTACATTTTATAATTTTATGTTAGGTTTATATAATATTTAAGATTTTTATAATGAACAATTCTAATTAATAAAAAAAAATACTAACTAACTAATAAAAAAAATAGTAAAACCTAATCTGACACCTAATCTAGTCCACAACTAATCTAACAATTTAAAACAACTAATCTAATAAAAATAACAAAATCATATATAACGAATTTTTACTTTTAATTAAAAAAACGGTAATATATATATTTTGTATGAATTAATTTATTTATTTATAAATATTCAAGATATTAATTTAAATGCAACCTTGAATATTCAAAGTATAATAATTTCTCTAAGTGTTGTAACTTAGACAAATTACTACCTTAAGTTATTAAGAATCCAAAATCAATTATTTCCAAAAACTCAATTGTTCTAAAAAAATAATCGTTTGTAAAATAAATCGTGCAATAAGTCCGTGAATGAATTCGAAAAATTTTATAGGCTCATATTTATTAAAAGCATAAACTATAAAATTGAGGGTGAACAATGAGTGTCTATAGCTTGCATCTAAGAAAATATAATAATTGAGAAGATGAAACGAATCCAATTTTTAACTTTATAATGTGAAAGAACTAGAGCTTAAAGTGACCCGCGAGAGTTATATAAAACCCGGCTAACGTGGAGAGATGTCGAGAGCGCGTGAATGCCACATTCAATTAAAAATATTAAGTTTTATTAAATATATATAGATATTGTAAGTCAATATTGAATATTGATGACTCAAAGAGAGTATGAGTTGTGTCTACATCTTTATTATATCTTAACAATCACAATATCAAACAAAAGCTACTAGTAAGCTCAAACAAAAACATGTAGTGAACATACTAGTTTGTGTAAGGTGATTGAGTATCCGGTAACACTCTACTTAATAGGAGTATCTATCCACGAACATTTATATTAACATATATCATTATCAATGCATAAGAAAATGTTTTTTTATACAAACTATTTTATGTTATTTGTAGCATGACTTAACTAATTGATCAAAAAATTCTCTCATTGAATTCAAAAGCACATTATAGGGTATTAAGAAGTTTTTTTGGGGAAAAACGGCTTAGCGTCATTTCATTAAATATTCCCAAAAAGGGAAAAAGACCACGAGTTTTACGGGATCATTCTTGAAAGGCGTAGAACGATTTTGAGTTCGTAACACTTTCTGAATAAACACTAAAAAGCTAAAAATGTAAACATATTATCCATTACAATGCATTCAATTCTAGTGATTTCTATAAAAGGTAGATTCCAATTTCTACATATATTTCAGTTTTGCTCCGTGCTTGGAATTCTCCTCCATGTTCCCGCGAGGGCGCCACTATCCAAGACGATTTCTCTCCATAGCTCTTCAACACTTTTACGGGTTCTGTCATAAACTCTTGCATTTCGCTCTTGCCATATGTTGTAGACCACTACTCTAAAGAAATATTTGAATACGTTTGTTGCTAATCTGTTTTCTTTGGATTTGAATATTGCTATCTCTTTGATTTCATTCCATTCTTTCGGAAAACTGATCAGCTCCAGACTCTTTGCAAAACAATCCCAAAGCTCCATAACGATACTCTAGCTTCCAAACAGGTGATTACTAGTTTCCTCGTTTCCGTTGCATAGTAGACAGTTCACGTCCGGGATGCTCATATACTTACTGATGCGGTCTCGAGTGCTGATTCTTTACCAAAAGGCAAGCCATGGGATAAACTGGTATCGTGGTATGATCTTATCTGACCATACAAGAGGAGCCCAATCTACTTTCTATGCTTTTTTTTCCGAGTTACCTCCCATATTCTCTTTGAAACTAGCTTCACATTATCTTCGGCTTTCCATTCATGAACATCGGGTCTGTCGTGAAGTTGTATGTTGCTTATGTGATCTAGTATCCTCTTCCCTTCTGGAACTCTTCTCAGGAGCGAGTTCCAATTCTCATATTTGATATCTCTGATTTTCGCCACTGTACAGTCTCTTCTGATGCGGGTATTCTTAAACTCCTCCTTGTGAATGATAGACTAGTTTTCGAACTAGGAGTCGTGCCAGAATAGAGTGTCTTTCCAGTCCGCTAGCCGAATGTCGTAGAGATCTTTTATATCATTTCTTAGTTTAAGAATTTTCTTGAGTGACCAGCTCATACCTTCGTTGATTCTGCAAGTCCAGATACTAGTTTCCTATTTCATAAACCTCGTGTGTTCCCATTTGATCCATAATAATTCATGGTTGCGTTTCAATTCTCACAGATGCTTGAAGGTTAGAGCTTTGTTCCACTCCACATAGTTCTTGAGTCTGATGCCTCCCTCCTCATTCGGTTTATAGAGAGCGGTACATTTGACTTTCTTTCCTCCTCTTCAGCTACTGCCCTAGATGAAATTTCGTATGAACATATCAAGTTCCTTCATGACCTTCTTCGGAATGACTATCTGATGCGCCCAATATCCAATTATGCCCGTGACTACACTCTTGATAAGCTCAATCCTCCTTGCATAAGAAAGTTTCTTCGTTGCCTAGCCATAAATCGTGTTTTTTACCTTTTCAATTCGCAACTTGCAGTGTGAGATCTCAGTATGTTTTTCGGTTAACGGAATCCCTAAGTACCTTACGGGAAAGTTGTCTTCCGCAATGCTCATGATGTTGAAGATGTCCTACATTGTTTTGTCGTTCACTCCTCCGTAAAATACCACACATTTGCTTTCGTTAATAATAATACATGTAACCTTAGAAAAAAATGTTAGTGCATCCCTAATAGTTTTAATAGAGTCAACATTAGTGTGCGCAAGAATGAACAAATCGTCGGCAAAGCATAAATGATTTACCTCTTCTACCTCACAAAATGGGTGAAAGATGTATGAACGACTCTTTCGGAACATCGCGAAAATGCTCTCAAAGATCGTTATGATAGCTACGAAAAGGTAAGAAGAGAGGGGGTCCCCTTTCCTTACTCTCTTTTCACCTTTGAAATATCCTCCGTGGACTCCATTGACGCTAACAACAAAACAAGATGAAGAAACGCATAGCATAATCGAATCAATAAAAATCATAGGAAAAGCAGATACAACCAAAAAATCCCGAATGGATTTTCATCCAACAGAGTCAAACACTTTCTTGATGTCTATTTTGAAAGCCACTCTCGGGAATATTTTCTTTTTCCCGTAGCCTTTGAGATGGCTCTTCATGAGAAGAATATCATGGAAAATTATTCTATCAGGGATGAATGTAGACTAATTAAGATTTAAAATTTTTCCTATGACTTTTTTAAAAAGTTTATAAATTATTTTATAAATCACATTGCAACAGGAAATTGGTCTGAAATCTTATACTTTTTCGGGCATCGTAGTTTTGGGGATCAAGGTCAGGACAACCGTGTTCCATTGCTTCAGCATCTTCCTGTTCTTGAAAACTCTAGAACCCCATTTGTAACATCATTACCCACAATCGACCAATTATCCTTAAAGAACTGTGCGTTGAACCCATCCGGACCTGGACTCTTATTCTCTTCAATACTGAACAGAGCCTCTTTAACCTCAAATCTCGTGACCACCCTTATTAACTCGTGACTATCTTCAACTGAGATTTTCCTATCAATGATGTGATACAGAGTATTCAAGTGACTTTGATGCTGCTTTCTAGTACTCATTAGCTTCTTATAGAACTCAATAGCTAGATTTTGCACACCTTTTTGACCCATAACATATTCGCCTTCGTCGTTCTTCATCATATACACATTGTTTCTCATATTTCCGGCCTTGCATTTTCTATAGAAGAAAGCCGTATTTTTATCACCCAGCGAGAGCCAATTCTATCTTGACTTTTGTCTAATAAATTCCTCTTCAAGGAGACTCAGCTTCCTGAAGTTTTCAAGTGAATCTCTTTCATCCTTGTTGAGTTTTTATCACTATCCCCATTTAATAACATTTATGTACCTCATCCAGTTTCTCTCTTGCAACTAGAACCCTGTTAGAGATATTACTGAACTTTTTTTTGTCGAAGCTTTGGAGATGATTCTTTAGGAGCTTTAGTTTCTCAGAAACTTTGTACATACTAGGGCCCATGATTTTTTCAGACTAGAAACTTTCAAGAATCCTTGAATTTGTAATTTTCCATCCAAAAGTTGAAGAATTTGAAGGGCCTCTTAAACCTTTCCTCCTTCTCCCATAATAGTTTTATCGGAGAATGGTCAGAGATTCCTGGGTTCAAAACTTGAAATTGACTTCTTAGAAATTGATTGATCCATTTCTCGTTGACCAGACATTTGTCAATCCTACTCTTCCTGATGTGCTCATCCCCTCTCGTAGAAGACCAGGTGAAGAATTTCCCGGAATTAGTAGGCTCAATGCATCCCTTATCTCTGATATAGTTATTGAAATCGATTATATCCTGTGTGATAGTGATTTCAGATTCCGGACTAAGGTCGGTTTCATTTCTAGTAGCATTGTAGTCACCGAGTGCGGCCTAAGGCTTATCACCACCAATACAGTTCCTAAGATAATTCTAGAGCAGCCTCTTGTTTGTGCTTGAGTTGCTACCATATATAATAGCAAGATGGAACTCGATTCTAGAGATGTTGTCTCTTACCTCAACTAGAATGGTTTGATCATTGGAGAAGAGAGGCTTGACCTCAGCAACCTTGTTGTCCCAGATAATCCAGATTCTGCCCGTTTTGTCATTTGAATTATGTATAAGTTCTCAACTACTATCATCACACAACTTGCTAACCTTGTCAACATTCCGACTTTTGACTTTTGTTTCGAGAATACCGATTATAGTAATCTTTTGTTTCTCAATGATCCTCCTGATTTTTTTACATTTCAGAGGGTCATGGAGACCCCTTATGTTCCATGTTACTATGTTCATGAATGGATATATGTATTCGGTTCCTAACTTTCAAGATGTCTTGAACCTCATCATCGGAAAGTCATAAGCGTCACTGTCCTCACTATCATCAATGTCTACAGATTGATTATATGGAATAATATTGTCATTCACTGGGGATTGTGTTTTAAAGATCTAATCTTCTTCCGTTATAGAGTCAATAGCCACTGAATCCATAATTTTTCGGTCATGTTTTCGAGTTTTATCATATTCTCTTCTAGTAGGTGATTTTTGGCTTCGAACCTCTCAACTGCTAGATTCGTTTCTGGTGCCAATTTTGATTCACCCGACTTCAGAGCCAAAGCTTTCTGTCTTATTCATGATTGGCTTCTCCTTGTTTAAATTTGAGTTTTTGATTTCACAGAATCTGAGATTCACCAGATCTTTCTCAAGAGCTTCTTGGTTATTAGCAAGTTGTTCAATGTTTTTTAGTCCAAGATTCTCCTGGTCACAATCACGAAAGATGTCTCTAAGTCCGAGGATTGGGTCGTTTCGAATTCTAATGACATTGTCTCTTCGGTTCTTTCTTGCATTCCTAGAACTTTGAGGATTAGACTTGTGACCTATGTGTGAAGTTTTTACTGAACCTATTGGAGCTCAATTAGGACTAAGTTTCCTTGTTTCATAAGGGCCAAGAATTCTATGCTCCAAAGGTCTTTGGATCCTATTATGTGAAGCACGGACCAGCATTTACATCAGGACCAGTTCTATGGCCAGCATTAGGACCAGTGATGCCAAGACCGGTAATAGTAAGACCGGTGAGGTTAGGACCGACTATAGTAGGACCGGTATCACCAGTGAGGCCAAGACCAATAGTTACATCAAGACCGGAGCTATGGCCAACACTAGGACTGATGAAGACATGTTCAGTAGTAGTCGAGCTGGTGAGGCCAGGACCGACAATATTATGAATTGTATCATTAGCAATTCTAGGACCGACATGGCTATTACCCACAGTAGTAGGACCGACAGTATAAGGACCGATAACCTTTCTAAGACTAGTGTAATTGGGACCTGTATTCTGAACTATACTAGTAGGACCAGTGCTTACAGGGCTAGATTTCTATACTGGACCTGTAGAACATACAAATAATTCAGAACTTGACCGGAAGGACTTGTAACATTATGACCAGTGTTCAGGCTAGGACCAGAATTCTAGTTACGACCAGTGTAGATAGGACCAGATCGTTTAGCAACATTAGGACCGGTGCCAATGACATCATTAGGACGAATAACAGCCGGAGAAGGACCGGTGTCTTGGGCATCATTAGGACTTCTACCAGCAGGACCATCTTGTACTTTTATCCATTTCATTCTTTTCCAGATCTTTCTTCCCTTATATGTTTTTCCTTTGATTACCAGTCTTGTCAACATTAGTGCCCCCATTGATCTTAATTTCATTCATGTTCGTGTTCTTAGAAATATTTTCCTGATTAGAGACTTGTTCATTCTGATCACCCACCTGAACATTGTTATTGGCCTTCGATTTCATATTGATAGTTAGGCATTTATTTTTGAGTGTGTGAAAGTGCTGCACCACAGGCATCGATTTGGTCGCCATTCGTATTGAACCCTATATCAAATAAATTTCCCAGCCTATCCTTTAGTTCAAGTTTAAGCAGAAGAGAGTTACTCGAGTGGATTTCAACATTGACCCTAGCCACAGACGCTCGCTCATAGCCTTCTATAGCAGGATCAAACATAAGCAGTTTTCCAACTATACTCGATATGTAGGCAAGACCCATTGGATTTCACAAGTGTGGCGGAACATTTGTAAGATTTACCTAAATTTGTTCCAATTCGAGCGGTCTGTGGTTGGATATTAAGAAGGTTTTTTTTTAGAACGCTGGGTTTTGCTGCTCCTATGGAGTGCGACTAATTCACACGGGTTAAGTACATAGCCCGCAAACATACTTAACCAATTAACCAGGCGCAGAACTTGCCGCCTAACGGACTCGAACCCAGGACCTCATGGAGGCCTGGGGGATATCCACCTCTTGTTGCCACTAGGCTAGAAGACACTAGTAGAAAAAGGAAATTCTGCAACGAAAGTCAGTAACGCCGCTATAGAGGACTAGTAGACACTCGCCTGCTTTTGCTGACCTATTTCTCCACACGCATACTAATCCAACGAAACTTGTTTATATGTTTAATTTAATTTGTGTTTCTTTATATATGTATTTATACTAATCCAAATTTAATTGTGTTTGTAGTTTGAGTTGCGCACTACTATAAAGAAGACCCGAGTAGTAGGAATGAACTGTAGTTGACAAAGTACGTCTTCGGGTCTCAACGACATGGTGGAGTCGTAGGTATGGGACAAGCGTACGACCTACATCTTTTAGAGCAGATGCTCGGGGGAATTCTTCGAGTAGTCATCACACTAACACCAGGGCCGGCCCTGGGGTAAGGCAACCAATGCAATTGCATAGGGCCCCCCACTTTTATAGGGCCCCCATTTTTTTATATTTAATAATATTATATTATTAATATTATTTTTTCCTCTTTTTTCTCCTTTAATATTAAATATATATTATAAAAATAATTTTTATCTCCTTTTTAGTCTTGTATTATAATATATTAATTATTTATATTTTATTTTATTAATTAAAATTAAATTATTTTTTTTTTTACTATTTTAGGGGCCCCAAAATTTAAATTTGCATAGGGCCCCAAATTCTCTGGGCTTCTCAGGGCCGGCCCTAACTAACACTCAACAATTATGTGATGATAACTGTGCTCTACAGGAGAAGATGCTAGAGGACCGTGAATTGGAGATGCAGAAGTTAAAAGAGGAGCATGAAGCGGAGATGATACATATGTGGGAGGAGTGTGAGGCTTAGAGATTACTGTCACGTTGTGAGGCAGAGAGACATCGTAGTGAGGCTGAGAGACATCGCTCACTGATAGAGCGTGACCAAATGAGGGATGAAATGATTCAGAAGAAGAATATTTATTTTTCCCGGCGCCGTTACTAAATATATTTAAATATCAATAACGACATTGGAAATGGGAGAGTCGTTACTAATATAAGCATTAATAACGACAATACCATTGACGAAGCCCTTACTGGTACTCATGTCAGTAACAAAAATATCATTGACAGAACCGTGTATCAGTAACGGTAAAACATTTGGCAAAGCCTTTACTGATACTCATATCAGTAACGACAATACCATTGGCATAATCGTTACTGATATAAGTATTAGTAACGGCTCTCCTATTACCAATGTTATTGTGATCGATTTTTTTTTTTTAAATATTTTTGATCAACCAGTTTGAAAATTCTGGGACACTCTTTAAAAAAATTATTTTTTGAAAACGTGAGGGGAATTAATTTTAATGTTGAAAAAAATTAAGTTTTTAAAACGAGGCTTTATAGACAACTCCATATCTTACCTTCCCGTCGAATCAGGGAGAGATCGAGAGTTTTTTAATGGGAAGTATGTCATAGGCTTTTTTTAACTTTTTTCAGTATTAATTAACCTCACGACTTGAGAGTCGCCACCTAATTTCAAAAATTAGGAATTTAAGAGATGTGAGTTCGGCGTTTGGTTACGTGTGGGAAATGGTTTTTTAGACGATATGTCCCACAACGCCCCTAAAGTCTCTACTAATTAATTTTGGCTTTCTTTAAAACATTCTTACGCTTTACATTTTAGGATTTTCCATTTTCAACATTTAATGGGTTTGCATGAGATAAACAAATAAGCAAAGATAAAAGAAAACGAGAGCAAATAATTCACACATAAAGTTATCCTAAAAATCAAAACTAGGCAAGTTATTAATCAAAAATTAATTGGCCTAAGTCTAGTATAATTTTTAAAAAAATTTAGTGAATTATTTAAAGGTCTAAAATTTTACTATTTTGGGGTTTTTTATTTAAATAAAAATAATAATAAAAATAATAAAAAATAATAATAAAAATAAAATAAAATAAAATAAGTCCTATGTCTAAAGAAAATTATAAGTCTAAGTTTGGGCTAAATTCAATTTTAGTTTTAGTTAGGGTTTAATTTTAATTTTTTTTCTAACCTAGGATCAAGCAAGCCACAAACTCTTAACTAACCAAAATAAAAAAAAATGTCAAACAACAAACCCTAAGACTAAAGAAAACAGAAAATAAAATAATAAATAAATAAAAAGATAAATAAACAAATAAATGCAGCTCGGTCCTCCATCTTCGATCCTAGGTCTTCTGATGCTCCTTGGTCCTCATTCCTCAGTTCTAAGTCATGGATCTTCGGTCTTGGGTCAGCTTCAGGTTTTCAACATGACCATATTCTAACTTATTTATGGTGATCCAAATGGATCCCAAATTGCATAAAAATCAAAATTTTTTTATTAACATATAAGTATACAACTGTATATAAAAAAAAAAGATTTTTTTTTTATTATTTTTTTATTTTATTTTTTATACTTGCTGTTTTTTGTTATGCTCTAGAGTCTTTTTAAATGTCCAATTCAAGGGCCGATTTTGGTTTTAAAAAGAAACTTTTTTTTCTTTTTGGTCAAGGACCTTTTATTTACATTGAAATTTTTATCTTATTTTTTTAGTTATGTTTTATTATGTTACATATATACATACAAAATAAAGAAAATCCTACACGCCTATCAAAATAGCAAACTTAAGAGGAATAATGTATGGGATTTGAGTGCAAGATAAAATAAATAAATAAAACAATTTCTAATTCAAATTGAAATATATAAATAAAAAAATTGTGCAAAGAGGCTTACAATGGGGTTGCTTCTTTGCAAAGAGAAATGGAAATTCTAAACAACCCAACAAAACTAGTTGGAGCTCTTGTTTAGATTCTTGAAAGAAAGAGGGCAGATTTTTAGATAAAATGCAATAGAGAAGGTAGAAAGGAGAGGTAGAGAAGGTTGAATCTAGAGAGTTAAAGTTGAGAAGGTCCCTTTTTTTTTTAGGGTGTTAAGAAGGGTATTTATAGGCAAAGCTATGAAACCCTAGGGCCCAAAGGCCCATTTAACACACTTGGCCGTTGGGAAAAAAAATATTTTAAACATTTACAAATGTTTAAAATAATGGAGCAATCTCCACTTGACATGTCAATAAATGTCAAGTTTTCATCCAATGGGATTTAATCTTTATTTAATAAATGATGTAATACTTGGTCATTTTAATTTTTAATTAAAAAATGACCAAGCCTTCATGCTTCTCTTCAACACGCTGACTGAATTATTCTTCCTTTGACAACTTCTTCTTTATTTTAGCAATCTCTTTTTTCCTTCTTAGACCTAGGATGCTTCTCATTATTGTGTAGACACCGTTATCTTTTTATTTTTGCACGTTATCCCCTTTACACACCCTTCATCATACAAAAAAAAGATTTTGTTAAAAACACACATAAACAATTTTATTTTTAATTATTCCTATTTATAAGGAACAATTCTAATTAAATAAATAAAATGCTAAATAACTTATTCAAGAAATCAAATTTCAAAGTCTAATCTAACTAATCTAACAAAGAAAATATAACTAACGAAATTTTATAAAAACGTTAATATATATTTTGTAAATTTTTTTTTTAAAATTTTTTAGTTTTTTTTTATAAATACACAAGGTAATTAATTAAATAAAACCTTGAATATTCTAAGTATAATAACTTCTCTAAGTGTTGTAATATAGACAAATTATTACCTTAACTTTATTAAGAATCCAAAATCAATTATTTTCAAAAACTCAATTGTTCTGAAATAATCGTCTTTAATATAAATCGTGCAATGAGTCCGTGAATGAATTCGAGAAAATTTTATAGACTCATATTTATAAAAAGCATAAACTATAAAATTAGGTGTGAAAAATGAGTATCTACAGAATGCCCCTCTTTGACAAAATTTGTAGAAAATACTCGGTTTAGAAAAATGCATGTCCAAGCTTGAAAATAGGCACTGCGTTATGAAAATACCCAATTTATAGTTTATGTTTGGCTTCCTTGAATGAAAAGAGAACAAACCTGACGAGTCTCTCGGGAGACCCGTGTAATTTACCCTTCATTCTTCAAAGTCAGTTTATCATCCACTCGTTGATGATTCACCTTTGTTTAGAATATGCATCGCTCCTGGTTTATCGATCGTGTAGATCGAGCCTGCTGGTTTCGACCATATTTCTACACACCTCGCCTAGTCTTTGGATTGTACATGTGTACACATCTTGACTCAATTTGCTGATTGTGTTTATTATTTATTACTCTTTTCATTGAGCAATTTAATAGTCATTTTAATCACAACTCTATTTAGTGATTAAGTTTGTCTCGCTTTTCACATGGAGCGAAAAAATCTTAATGATTATTCTAATCACAACTCTGCTTAGTGATTATTATAGGTTTAGGTATCGCTGGTCAGTTTAGCGAAATACTATTTAATCACAATTCTGCTTAGTGATCATATAGATTTAAGTATCGCTGGTCAGTTTAGCGAAATACTATTTAATCATTGTTTAGTGATTATATAGATTTAAGTATCGCTGGTCAGTTTAGCGAAATACTTTTTAATCACAATTCTACTTAGTGATTATTATGAATCTAAGTATCGCTGGTCAATTTAGCGAAATACTATTTAATCACAATTCTGCTTAGTGATTATATAGATTTAAGTATCGCTGGTCAGTTTAGTGAATACTATTTAATCACAATTCTGTTTAGTGATTATATAGATTTAAGTGCCGCTTGTCAGTTTAGCGAAACACTTTTTAATCACAATTCTGTTTAGTGATTATATAGAATCTGAGATCGCTGGTCAGTTTAGCGAAATACTGTTTAATCACAATTCTGCTTAATGATTATATAGATTTAAGTATCGCTGGTCAGTTTAGCGAATACTATTTAATCACAATTCTGCTTAGTGATTATATAGATTTATGTGCCGCTGGTCAGTTTAGCGAAACACTTTTTAATCACAATTCTGCTTAGTGATTATATATAATCTGAGTATCGCTGGTCAGTTCAGCGAAATACTATTTAATCACAATTTTGTTTAGTTATTATATAGATTTAAGTGCCGCTGGTCAGTTTAGCGAAATACTTTTTAATCACAATTTTGCTTAGTGATTATTATAGATTTAAAGTATCGCTGGTCAGTTTAGCGAAATACTATTTAATCACAATTCTGATTAGTGATTATATAGATTTAAGTGTCGCTGGTCAGTTTATCGAAACACTTTTTAATCACAATTCTGCTTAGTGATTATATAGATTTGAGTATCGCTGGTCAGTTTAGCGAAAACTATTTAATCACAACTCTGATTAGTGATTATTATAGATTTAAAGTATCGCTGGTCAGTTTAGCGAAATACATTTTAATCACAACTCTGTTTAGTGATTTAAGTTCAAAGATAGACTTCCTTAATTTTCAAAGCACTAGCGTCTTCTTCAACGGTCTTGAAATACTTTCAAGAATCGGTTCCATACTTTCTTCCTTAGAGTGTGTTAAGAGGAAACCACATGTAACCGATGTTCTTCGAGATTCATGCTGTCACTTTTGGGGACTTGTCTTTCGCCGAGACGTTTTGCCCTGAGTTTTTCGAGGGATTTGTTCGCTCGAATGCTTAATCTTTCAACCATGCGTCATGAGGTTGAGTCTCGCTTCTCAAATTCGGAGGTCGGTGTGCTTAAGATTCTATGGCCTTGGGCTCTTTTATACTCAGGGTATATTTAATAGAATCGCTACATTCTTGTTCTTGGATTGGCAATTTAGACAAGCGTCTAGATGAACAACAAATGGTGATTTTAATATCTCAACCTCTACGAGAATTTTTCTATTTTATTCGGCCTCTTTTCTTTATGACCGGGGTGTATCTGATAGATTCAAACACTTTGTTCTTACTTAGCAATTAGATAGAATCTAAATGAACAACAGTATTGTATTTCATATTTCAACCAACACAGCCTTTGTTTAATTGATTTTACTTTTCTTGAGGTCTTAGATCTTTGGCACTTGACCTCCAATTGAGACGAGACATCGCCTTTGTTGATGACATGGTTCCGAGTTTGGGCATTCATCTTTTATGAGCTCCCTCTTAAACATCAGTAGTTTAAGCTTGTGTCTAGGCTCGAGATAGATCTGTTTGCGAAGCACTTTACTCGGATTCCACTAGTTACATTAGTTCGTCAAGAGACATCCATCGGGGAGAAACATATTTTCCCGCATCCCTACTTATTTCTTGCACTCATTCATCAGTTCGCTTGACACTAGAAAAATTTAGGGGTCTATCTTGTTTTTATCTTCCACAAATGCCCCTAGTTTCGACACAGGAGGTTTAATTGTTTTGGATAGATTTGTGATCCCAATTTCTCGTTGGCTTTAACTCTGTGGGGATGTATTTTGTCCTAGCTCAAGATTTGTCTTGCTGGGGATTTGGGACCGTACTTGTGAAAAGTTGCCTACGTATTCTCAAAAAAGGAGAAATTCGGTCCGAACGTAGTTCCGAAATTGTATCATGGATAGATCGTGATTCTGCATTTCGTTGAGGAATTTTCTTAAGTTTCTGCTAGAGTTGCAATTGACTTAAGATGAGGAAATTTTCTTAAGTATCTGTTGGAGTGGCAATTGAATTAAGCTGAAAATCTTTTGAGATCATAAGTCGAAGAGAAAAAATACTTTAGCTTTGGGCGTTATATTTTTTCAAGTGGGACTCTGTGAGGATCTTGTGGTCATTTTTATTTTAATAAAAATGCCCCTAGTATTGACTAGGAGTTTGGTTTTTGAAAATGTTTAGGACCGGGCTCATACAAGCTGCCTACGTATCCCATAGCTAGGGGAATTCAGGTCCAACGTAGTTCCATGCACATGCTTGTGAAAATGTTTGTTTGAATTCTTGTGAAAACGTTGAGATCCTAAGTCGAAGAGAAAAATACTTTAGCTTTGGGCTATATATTTTCTCAAGTGGGACTCTGTGAGGATCTTATAGTCATTTTTATTTTAATAAAAATGCCCCTAGTATTGACTAAGAGTTTTTGGTTTAGGAGTCAACTCAGAGTGTGATTAACTCCCTTTTTAATGTATATGCAATGAATGTATGCGATGTGATGTGAAATGAAATGTCTATCAACTTCTTTCGATAATTGATAGTGGTGACCGCACCTTGGAAGGGTTGCCTACGTACTCTCGAGAGAGATCAGGTCTGACGTAGTTCACAACTTATGAGGTTATGAACTTTGATGTATGTGTAATGAATGCATGTAATGCGAAATGTCTATCAATTTCTGTCGATAATTGATAGTGGTGACCGCACCCTAGATGGGTTGCCTACGTACTCTCGAGAGAGATCAGGTCTCACGTAGTTCACAACTTATGAAGTTATGAACTTTGGTTGTATGTGTAATGAATGCACATGGTATGAAGTGTCTATCAATTTCTGTCGATAATTGATAGTGGTGACCGCACCCTAGATGGGTTGCCTACGTACTCTCGAGAGAGATTAGGTCTGACGTAGTTCACAACTTATGAAGTTATGAACTTTGATGTATGGGATTCAACACGTATGCTTTAGATGAAGTATCTTTTGAGCATGTCGACATTGAAGGGTGCTGAGAGTTCTTCTCCGTCCAAGGTGGTCAATCTCGTGGCGTCACCTGAAAAGACCTTCTTGACGAGGTAGGGTCCTTCCCATGGTGTTTGGAATTTCCCTCTAGGGTCTAGTATCCGTAAGTTCTTCTTTATTAACATATAAGTATACAACTGTATATAAAAAAAAGATTTTTTTTTTATTATTTTATTATTTTATTTTTTATACTTGCTGTTTTTTGTTATGCTCTAGAGTCTTCTTAAATGGCCAATTCAAGGGCCGATTTTGGTTTTAAAAAGAAACTTTTTTTTTTCTTTTTGGTCAAGTACATTTTATTTACATTGAAATTTTTATCTTATTTTTTTTAGTTATGTTTTATATTTTTTTTAGTTATGTTTTATTATGTTACATATATACATACAAAATAAAGAAAATCCTACACGCCTATCAAAATAGCAAACTTAAGAGGAATAATGTATGGGATTTGAGTGCAAGATAAAATAAATAAATAAAACAATTTCTAATTCAAATTGAAATATATAAATAAAAAAATTGTGCAAAGAGGCTTACAATGGGGTTGCTTCTTTGCAAAGAGAAATTGAAATTCTAAACAAAAGGCTTATGACCCAACAAAACTAGTTGGAGCTCTTGTTTAGATTCTTGAAAGAAAGAGGGCAGATTTTTAGATAAAATGCAATAGAGAAGGTAGAAAGGAGAGGTAGAGAAGGTTGAATCTCGAGAGTTGAAGTTGAGAAGGTCCCTTTTTAGGGTGTTAAGAGGGGGTATTTATAAGCAAAGCTATGAAACCCTAGAGCCCAAAGGCCCATTTAACACACTTGCCGAAAAAAAATATTTTAAACATTTAAAAATGTTTAAAATAATGGAGCAATCTCCACTTGACATGTCAATAAATGTCAAGTTTTCATCCATTTAATCTTTATTTAATAAATGATATAATACTTGGTCATGTTAATTTTTAATTAAAAAATGAACAAGCCCTCATGCTTCTCTTCAATACACGGCTGAATTCTTTCTTTGACAACTTCTTCCTTTATTTTAGCAATCTCTTTTTTCCTTCTTTGACCTAGGATGCTTCTCATTATTGTGTAGACACCGTTATCTTTTTATTTTTGGACGTTATCCCCTTTACACACCCTTCATCTTACAAAAAAAGATTTTGTTAAAAACACATAAACAATTTTATTTTTAATTATTCCTATTTATAAGGAACAATTCTAATTAAATAAATAAAATGCTAACTAACTTATTCAAGAAATCAAATTTCAAAGTCTAATCTAACTAATCTAACAAATAAAATATAACTAACGAAATTTTATAAAAACGTTAATATATATTTTGTAAACTTTTTTTTTAAATTTTTTAATTTTTTTATAAATACCCAAGTTAATTAATTAAATAAAACCTTGAATATTCTAAGTATAATAACTTCTCTAAGTGTTGTAATATAGACAAATTATTACCTTAACTTTATTAAGAATCCAAAATCAATTATTTTCAAAAACTCAATTGTTCTAAAATAATCGTCTTTAATATAAATCGTGCAATGAGTCCGTGAATGAATTCGAGAAAATTTTATAGACTCAGATTTATAAAAAGCATAAACTATAAAATTAGGTGTGAAAAATGAGTGTCTACAGTTATTACGGATACTCATATCAGTAACGGCAATACCATTGATAGAACCGTTACTGATATGAGTATCTGTAACGACAATAGCATTAACAAAAGCACTTACTGATACTCAATAACGACAATGTCATTGATGGATCCCTTACTAATACTAACGGCTTATAGCCGTGCATATCAGTAACGAATAATAAGTCGTTAGAAATTTAAGCCTTCGTAAAGGCATTAATGCCCCTTTTTTTTGTTTTGTAAATTTAACTTTAGTATTGAGTGCTATCATGTTTAATTAATTTTTTTTGTTATTGATTGATGTTTTCTTCTGTGCATCGTTATATAAGCATTTTGTAATTGTTTACAAGGAAAAAAAAAGGAGGATGTTGGTTTGAAAATCGTAAATGTTGGTTCTAAATTAAGTTTGGTCAATCAAACATATAACTCGTGCATTTCATAATAATTTGTATAATTACCTGAAGATAGTTTGACATACACGTCCTTTAATTAATTGAAATAGACTATAACTACTTATGCAATGAAAACAAATTACAATAGTTGTTGAAGAGCTTCATGTGAAAAAAGATAACCAACTTAGCCTTTTAATTAAACCTTTTAGTGTATTGAATGAATTTTAGCTCATGACATCTATATTTATAACTTAGAAATATTTTGAGTATAATTTTAGAAGAATAACCTTACACCATCTCCAATTATGTTTAAAAAAAAAACTACACTAACACTTTCTGGGTTTTATTTTATTTTTCAGGTTCAGAAAACTGAACCAATACATTCAATTGCTCAATATTTTTTTAACTAATATTATTCTAAAATATGTATGGTAGATGAAAAAGACACCTCTTGTTACTAAATAAATTTGTGATTAAACTTTGTAATTTTTATTCATGGTTTAATTCATATTTTATTTGGTTAATTATTCGAGTTGTATAATGTAATATATAAGTTGTATTCATTTTGACACAGATTAAAGTTTTTTTTGTCATTTGATGAAATTATTATTCTTTTACCGTAGAAAACTAGAACTAATAATTAAATTACATTTAAAAACTAAAAGAAGCGACGGTATTTTGTTACTGTTGCCACTCATTTAGCCAAGGTACTGGATTCCTGTGGCCAAAAATTAGAATACATGAGAATTTTTGTTACTGAATTAGTTGTATAATGTAATTAACCTTTTTTTTTTTGTTACTGAATATGAATACATGAGAATTTTTGGTTGTTTATGTTACATTGTGAATGTCTTACCATCCAAAACTAAATTTGACCCAAGAGGCAAAAAAATGTGTTTTTTTGGGTTACCTATCTGATAAGAAAGGTTACATTGTTTAAGAAATTGAATCAAAAAAGATCTCAACATCAAGGGACGTTAGATTTTTTGAGGATATTTTTCCTTTCCAACAAACACAATTAACTAATGAATCTCCACAAAAAAAGTGTTTCAGAACCTCTTTCACAATATTTTTTTGAAAATGATGACTACTTCTAATAATACAGAATCTGATACATCAAACCAAAATCATATTCCTGTATCAGATAATCGAGGAAGTACTAGAACAAGACAAACAACTAATTGGTTTCATGACTATATTGTTAACCAATCATCACCCGGAAAAGAAAAACAACAAACAAAATTCACTCCACCTACATTTCCCTTTACATCTTCTTCTCATGATTACGAATATAAATGTTTTCTATCCAATATTTCTAACTCTTCAGAACCACGTAGTTTTGAAGAAGCTAACCAGAATTCTAATTGGATAAAAGCTATGAAATCTGAACTTAATGCCTTAGAACTTAATCACACATGGGACATTACTAATTTGCCCAAAGGAAAGAAGGCGGTGGGTTGTAGGTGGATATACAAGGTTAAACATAAATCTGATGGTTCAATTGACAAATCTAAAGCTCGATTAGTCGCAAAAGGCTATAGTCAAATTAATGGTGTTGCACCGGTTGACAGTTTTGCACCGGTTGCAAAATGTGTAACTATCAGAATTCTATTTGCTATAACCGCTGCAAACAGTGGCACTTACATCAAATCGATATTGATAATGCTTTTCTAAATGGAAAACTTGATGATGAGATTTATATTTCATTACCTCCTGGTTATATTAATGATAAACCTAATCGAGTTTGCAAGTTGAACAAAAGTCTTTATGGTCTTAAACAGGCTTCGAGACAATGGAATATTGAAATTAATCAAACCTTTTTAGAGATGGGTTTCTTGCAATCATCTTATGACCACTGCCTCTATATTAAAAGGGCAGAATGTGATGTTACTATTGCACTTTTATATATTGATGATATTTTGATTGCAGATAGCAATCTAAATGAAATTTCTAGTGTTAGAAGACAACTTAATTCTAAGTTCTCAATTAAAGATTTAGGTGATGCTAAATTCTTTTTGGGACTTGAGATTCACGGGAACAAAAATGGATTGTATGTTAATCAACGAAAATATGTTTTGGATATTATTGATGATGCTGGACTAATGGGAGAAAAACCTACAAAAAAATCCAATGTCCAAAGGCATTAAACTTGAAATGCATGATGGTGATCACTCATTGGCTGAACCGGAAAAGTATAGACGACTTATTGCTAGATTAATTTATCTAAATTTGACTCGTCCTGATATTACTTTTGCGGTTCAACAACTAAGTCAATTTATGCAAAAACCTTCCATGACACATTGGAAGGCAGCCTTGCAAATTGTAAGGTATTTAAAGGGTTGTCCTTGTCTTGGGACATACTACTCTACTAATAATGATTTGATTCTTGAGAGTTTTTCAGATTCAGATTGGGCTTCTTGTCCAGATTCAAGACGATCAGTCACGGGATATTATATTAGATTGGGTAATGCATCAGTTTCATGGAAAACCAAGAAACAAACAACAGTCTCACGATCATCTACAGAGGCCGAATATCGTAGTCTTGCGACTACGGTATGTGAGATCCAATGGATATGTTATCTTCTAAATGACTTGGGAGTCAAAACAACATTTCCAGTCAGACTTTGGTGTGACAATCAAGCGGCGATCCACATCTCCGAAAATCCAGTTTTTCATGAAAGAACGAAGCACATTGAAATTGATTGTCATGTTGTATGAGACAAATTTAAAGCGAGAATTATTTCGTTGCAGCATATTCCGTCCAAGTCTCGGCTTGTTGATATTTTTACAAAAGCATTAGACTGTCATCCATTTTCAGAATTAAGGAACAAACTTAGTCTTCAAGATGTCCATCTTGAGGAGGTGATGTAAAATAGTATGTTAAGTTTGTTCTATTTATTAAGTTAGGTTATATTTTAATACATTGTATTGTTCATATACCTAAATGTAAACAAAACAATCATTTAAGGATTGCTTTGTAATTATTACATTTTAATATTAAAAGGCAGGGGAGCTAATAATCCTCATTGTCGTTTCTCATTTTTCTCTCTGTAAACCCTAATTCAACATTCTCTCATATTGTTGATTCACCATTTTCAATGATTCTTTCAGTTTATTGTTACATTTTATAATATTATAATAGTGAAACTCAAACTCTTCAAACTCAGGGTTAGGGATATCTACCTCATTCTATTGATTTCATTGAAATTTTTAGGGTCACTAGTTTAATAAATAATTGTGTAATTGTCATATTTAATATATGCCAAAATAATGTTATCTAATTTGATTAAGTTTATGACTTATGAGTGTATTGGTCATGAATATAAAGTGAGGATACATAAGTGGAATTTCTACGTCAATTCTTCTTTGCGTCCCCAACAACATAGAGAAGAGAGAGAAAACTATTGACTTAGTTATCAAAAAATCATTCCACATAAAGAATGTCAAAGATAGAGATTAAAGCCTTTTTCTATTACTACAAGGAAATAATGCAATTAATTAAGGTAAGCGTAAGCATTCAGATTTTAATTTCTCACACATTAAATTATAATCTAATTAAAAGATAATTCTAAGAATTGGTATCAGAGCCATAGGAAAGAGAAGATTAATGCGATTAATTAAGGTGCGGGTAGATATATAAATGAAATTTATATGCATACACTTCATAATAAAAGCATGTTATTATTAGGAATATATATTTTATATATATATATATATATATATATATATATATATATATTAATTTGTGATAATTTCAAAATTTGGTATAAAGATTCAAGATTTATGGATATTTAGATTAAAGAGTAACGGTTATATATTATTTAAGATTGTATGATGTTAAGATTCATGCGAAGATATATTTAAATTATATCATAAGATTTGATTTAGGGATATTTAGATTCTCATGAATCATTTATATATATATGCATGAATTTATGGATAATTTCTAACCCTAATATTAGGAATATATATTGAGTTTGATAATTTCAATCAATTATGAGAATATATATATATCTATTTGAAAATTTTAATCGGATATATATATATATATATATATATATATATATATATATATATATATATATATATATATATATATATATATATATATTCTGAATTAAAATTAAAATTTCCTAAAATTAATATTTGAATTTTCTATAATTGAATTAAAATGAATATTTGGATATATTGATTTTTGGTAATATGGAATAATTGAATTAAGAATATAAAGATTTATGATGTTATTTAATAATGTTTACTATATTTATAGATAATTAGATTCTCTCTTTTAGATTTTCTAGTTAAAGAGGAATTCTCTGTTTTAAAATTTTAAATTTTCTCGTTAAAGGTTTAAATTTTCTAGTTAAAGGAGGAATTTTTGTTTTAAAGTTTAGATTTTCTCGTTAAAGGAGGAATTCAAAGATAATTAAGGAATAATGTTAAAGGTTATATATATATATATATAAATATATATTATATATATATATAAATATATATATTATATATATATATAAATATATATATATATAAATCAATATATAATAAAATTTAATTATATCCTTTATTTTAGAATTAAAAGATTAGGTTAATGATTATTAATAAATTAATTAATAATTGAATTTAGGCTATAAGAATATTTGAAATTTGGTCAAATAAATTTTGAAGATTTATTATTTAATTTGATTAATATAAGATATTACAAATTTCAAATTCAAGAAGTAAGATTTGACTTAAAATATAATTTTATTTTTTATAATAAAATAAATTATATGTTTATTTTGAAAATCATATATTATTGATTTGGATTATACAATATAACATTTAAATTCAAATTAATGATATTATTGTTCATTATTTGGATTGTATTGATTGATACAAATAATCACCAAAGTGACAATTTTTGTTAAAATTAATTTAAGAAAATTTTGAATGGTAGTATTGTGTAATTCATGTGATTATATTATTTGGCCCAAAGGCTGATAATTAATTGACGGAATTGCATAAATACTTGTAATGGTAATATGTAATAATTATAAAGTCTTATTTATGTGAATAATTAATTCATTCAAAGATAGATTGATTATTTGACATGTCTTATTATTAATGTTTGATCATTACATCAAAATACTATTAGCAATTAATATTATTGTCCAAAGACTTGATATTAATGTTGAATTAAGTATTTTGAGATGGGATAAATCATTATTTGAATTTAGTTTTTACTTAAGTTTATAATTATAAGCAACTAATTTATTGAATATCCTAAATAATTAAGGGCTATAATTTTATTTTTATTTTTTATGTTAAGTTAAAGATAGTTTGTTTTTTTATACGAGACTGCAATGTTTTTTTAAGGATAATGACTTCAAGGGGAGAAATAATTTTATCTTTAAAAATGATTTAGATAAATAATGTTATCTAATTTGATTAAGTTTATGGCTTATTAGTGTATTGGTCATGAATATAAAGTGAGGATACCTAAGTAGAATTTCTAATATTATGAAAGGCTGAATTAGAAATAACCTAACTATAATAACTAACTTAATGTTAGTTATATGTAACGGTAATGATCCTCATTTGATGTAAGTCAATTCTTCTTTGCGTCCCCATCAACAAAGAGAGAAACTATTAACTTACTCATCAAATCGAAGAACCATTCCACATAAAGAAAGTCTAAAGATAGAGATTAAAGACTTTTTCTATTACAATGAAAGAGAAGATTCATGCGATTAATTGAGATATGTTTTCGCCCGCATTCAGATTTTAATTTCTAACACATTAAATTAGGATATAATTAAGATAATACTAACATATAACTCGTGCATTTAAAGGTAACCAACTTAGCATTTTAATTAAACCTTTAAGTGTATTGAATGAATTTTAGTTCATGACATCTATATTTATAACTTAGAAATATTTTGAGTATAATTTTAGAAGAATAACCTTACCACCCTGATCTCTAATTATGTTTAAAAAAAAATCTACACTAACACTTTCTGGGTTTTATTTTATTTTTCAGGTTCAGAAAACTGAACCAATACATTCAATTGCTCAATATTTTTTTAACAAATATTATTCTAAAATATGCATGCTAGATGAAAAAGACACCTCTTGTTACTAAATAAATTTGTGATTAAACTTTGTAATTTGTATTCATGGTTTAATTCATATTTTATTTGGTTAATTATTCGAGTCGTACAATTTAATATATAAGTTGTATTTATTTTTACACAGATTAAAGTTTTTTTGTCATTTGATGAAATTACTATTCTTTTACCGTAGAAAACTAGAACTAATAATTAAATTACATTTAAAAACTTAAAAAGAGACGGTATTTTGTTACTGTTGCCACTCATTTAGCCAAGGTACTGGATTCCTGTGGCCAAAAATTAGCCACATAAGCAATAGTTACAGTAGCGATGGTAAATTGATTAATAGCGACTGTATTTCTTGTGTTTATTGTTACATTTTATAATAGTGAAACTCGAACTCAGGGTTAGGGATATCTACCTCATTCTACCCTAGTTGATTCAGCCGACTTGTGAATCTAGGTAAATTGTCATGGGTATTACCATCTTCATATCTCTTTGCCTCTTTGTTGTTCTTTTTTTTTTTATCTATTTTTTTCTATTCTCTTCTGTATTTTTTATTTGCTTGATCTTATTTGAGTTTTTTTAATGTTACTTTCTCTTTTTCACTTGAAATATTTTTGATTGAAGTGGAATTTATTCAAAAATCATTATTATTTAAATTATTTATATATGTTTTGGCTGGTTGGAGGGCATAACTATACGTTATAGTTCAAGGAGTTCAACTTCTTCCTGTAACCGTAATTATCTTATTTGTAAATGTTTTAATCTTGGTCGGTTGGTAAAACGGATGGTCGGTTTGATTTGGTTGGGATATGGTTATTCCAATATGGACCCGTTTTAATCTGATTTTGTCGGTTCAATCGGTTTCATAACAAACCTACTGACTATTTCAACACACTTGTCTTGTTTTTCTCTGAAATCAAACAAAAGTACTAATAATTAGGCGTCATCCAAGCATCCAATTGTTTGGCATTTAGCAGAGAAGTGACTACAGCAACTTCATCATGCCCATCTGCTCTTTTAATGCACAAGTAGGCAGTAGGTGTGACTCCAGTAGCCAGCCATGATTGGATATATAAAAGGTGGGAACCCTTGGTTTCAAACACTTCTTTAATTAATTTTCTCTAATAATTAATTTGGTAGTCCTAGTCGTAAGTTGAAGTTTAGTTCAGACTTAACCCATTAAGTTAGTTTAAGTTGTAAGAGTGATTCCTACAATATTAAAGTGCACGGGCTCGATTATCACTCAAATTTAAGAATTTTTTAAGTTAAATTGGGTGTTATTAGGGTGGGAGTCATATTAGCATACTACCTTAAAAAAAACAAATTAAAAAAAGTAGTTTCTGGCGCATAACAAGCCTTTTTCATTAATGATCATGGTACAACAAAAAAAAATTGTAATTAGTTAAACAATAATCATATTTTTCATTGATGACCCAGTGTACAACAAAAATGGTAATTTGAAATATACAATAATCATATTTTTCATCGATGATCCATGGTACAACAATAAAAATTGTAATTATTTACACAATAAGCATATTTTCATTGATCATCCATATGGTACAACAAAAATTGTAAGTAGTTACACAACAATCACAATTTTTTTTCTTTAATGACCAGGATACAACCAAAATTGTTATTAGTTACACAATAATCACATTTTTCATTGATGACTTATGGTACACCAAAAATTATAATTAGTTACACAATAATTATATTTTTCATTGATGATCAATGGTACAACAAAAATTATAATGTTACAAAGTAATCGCATTTTTCATTGATTACTTATGATGCAACAAAAATTAAAACTAGTTGCACAAAAAATAATATCAGCCTAGTGTAACAAGAAGTGGATATCCTCAACCTCCTTAAGAGGTCCTAGGTTCGAGCTCGTCAGGCGGCAAGTTCTGCGCATAGTTAAGTGTGTTTGCGGATTATGTGTTTAATATTTTGTGATCACATTTTAACCTCACCAAGGTAGGAAAGTGGTAAGAGTCGACTTAAAAGACCAAATACAAGTTCGATTTTATCTTAAAACGTTTTGAATTTAAGCGGAGAACATGATTGTGGGTGTAATGCTAGTTCTCCTTTAATTTAAGAAGAAAAAAAAAATTACACAATAATCACATTTTTCATTGATTACCCATTTTACAACAAAAATTGTAATTATTAGCAACAAAATAATCACTGCTTTGCTAACTTTGACAAATTTCTATCACTCAAAAGTGCAAATAAGAAATATTATAAAACAAAAAGGTTTAAAACAGCAATAAAAATATGATAAATCAAAACCAGTAGATGAAAATTGTGGTGGTTTTACCTTTTAATTGCTCCAAAATTAACGTTATTTTGAAATTTTAAATAATTATATTAAACCTTGTTTTTAATATCATTAATTTAGAAAAAAATTATTAAAAATTCTGATTTTTTTATTCAATTCAATGATCTAACTTAACTATTCAATAACAGAAAATGTCACTGAATGAATTCAATTCCATTTCACAATGCATGCATCTGTACATTATTTTTAATTAAATGACATAAGATACTACTGAAGTTCACAATAAGACAACATGATTAGTTGTTTGCTATGATTTTTCACTCATCATTTTCATTTTATTCTTAGGACAAATTTTCTTAAATGGCATTCAATCTGAAATATAATAAAAAAAAATTAAACCTAAAAAGAAAAATATTTTACCCACACAAGTCTTTGCGTGACATTCTGTTGATTAACTATAATCCCTAATTAATAAGTCTATTTTTGTTCATTCTCCAAACCTTTGTGTTCTTGATACCTAATTGTATAATCTTTGTTCTTATGTAGAACCCGTGACCTCTTTTTCTTTAGTACATGTTATTTCCAACATTTTGTTACATATATTATTTAGTAATTGTGTATTAGTTGTTATCATATAAAAATTAAAATCTAATTAATGTGATCTATTAAAGAATGAAGGTTATGGATTTATTTAAATATTTATAATAAATATAATGATATATATTTGTGTATAAGCAGAAATATCATTTACTATTTCGTTGATTGGCCAAATAGTACGTATATTAGGGCTAGGTCACAAACTCATATAGATAGTCTACCTATTATGTTTCTCTCATTAGAAAAAAGGTTTATGTTCATCTCTAATGAACACTTAAGAAGGGCTATCAATAGATGGTTGGGAGACTTAAACCCATCCACATCAGACATTCTGATCCAGGTCCGGAGAAGATCCAAGATCGAGTGAAGATCCGAAGAATAATGAAGAACGACTTAATGAACCGTTCTTCATTTCAGATTCAAGTATGTTTCTGCAACTTAAGTTTGTCTCAATTTATCAATATAAAATATTAATAATATAGACTTAAAAAATAAAGATTTAGACTAAAGATTCTAACCAGTGGTATCAAAGTCCTCTCTATGTCTATCTATTAAGATTTAAGTTTATAATTTTTTAAGAATATGAACAAACAATTTTAATATGTATTTGATCTAATTCGACTAGAACGGATAATGATATAATGTAATTACTTGAAAGATTGTAAAAGAGTTTAATAAGGAAATCTTTCATCAACAACTAAGGAAAAAAAAACATAGTAGATGAACAAGTTTTGTTTAAAGAATGTGACTAAATTATGTTTGGTTAGAGGTATAGAGGGGTACTACATTATTGGTATAGTATAAACTATACCAATAGTGTTTTAATATGGTGTTCTTTTACATTTTACTGTTGGTATAAATTATACCATATAATTTATACCTCATATCTGGTATAAAATAGTAACTAGTCCCTTAGGTACAACATTATTCTTGTATAGTTTAATTTTTAATTTTTTATTATATCTTTTATTAATATTATATATAACCTATTATTGTATAATATATTAAATATTTTATTTAGTTTTAATATTATTATTATTATATATAATCATTTTTAATATATATTTTTTTAAATAGTCAATATTTTAATTAAAAAATATTTATTTATTTTTATAACGATAATTTTATTAATTATTATTTTCTATATTTACTTATATTATAAATAATATTTTTATTTTAGTTTATTTTATTAAAATTATTAATAATATTAAAATTAAATAAACATAATTTATCGTTTATATTATAATTAATTTTTATATTTTAATTAAAATTACATTAATTATTAAATAATCACAAAACAATAATTTATAATAATAAACAATATTATTTATAATATAAATAAATAAATAAAATAATAATATTATTAATAATTTTAAATTAATATTTATTATTTATACAACTTATACTACATTCTTATATCAAATACAAAATTATAAATCATATACAACTTACACCATTTTTTATAATTTTTTACCAAACATAAATAACCTTTACAACTTATAATACCCTATATTATTTATACCTCGTTACAATTTATACCTCTATACAACTTATACCTTATATAATTTGTACCACTTACCAAACGTTGCATGATTGTACCTACAAATATACTGAAACTAACAAGGTGAGTATAAATTGAATCAATCAACTTAATCTATTTCTTATACCCCTTGATTTGTGAAATACAAGTAAGATTAAATCGATTCAATAAAGAATTGTTAATTTTGATTTTTGCATAGGTCAACATTTTTGAACAAAGAGTATGAAAGTTGTTGAACACCTCTCTTGCTGAAGTAGTATGTTCCTCAAATCCATTTAGTGTTATAAATTTTATTATTTTATCCTTGAAGGGTTTTTGAACATAAATAGAGGTAGGACAATTTATCTTCTGAATTTATCTTCTGAATTGTTCGAGCAATAATTGATGTATGTCTTATGACTTTCTTGATGACATAATCTACATAAATGTGGTGATTGTTATAGTCTTGTAAGTGTTCTGGAGTGAAAGTAGATGCACGACGATTTATCTTTTCAATGGTTTGAGCAAGGTGAAAATTGAAGTGTTGCATTTATGTATTTTTTATGGTTTGATATTTGTAAAAGTGTATATATAACACATATTTACTAAGGAACGTAAAATTCTTAAAAATAGAGGTGGTTTATAATATAGATTAAATAAAAATTTATCAATTTTATTTGTTCACCAAAAATCATTGCTAAATACAAGTAGTATACCTATTGTTTTGAAAACATAATAAACGACATATAAATCGATAGGGAAAAGAAAAATATACTTTCTACAATTAACTATACAATTTTTAAATTTTAGTTATAATTTATATGTCAGTCAATTGATTTAACGATTCTATAGTCAGACAACTGAAAAAATCAAATTGTTGATTCAAATTCAATTGATATTTTAATAAATTGTTGATCAATCATTTCAAGTTTAATTGTAGTGACCACATGAGGAAAAGAAAACAAAATTGTACCCGCAAAGTTAAAAATAATGATATTAAAAAAAAAATTGAGATATTGCAAAATATCTAAGAATTACAAAATTCTTAAATAGCAAAGTTATTTTAATTGAGATGTTACAAAATATCTAACAAATTTAATATATTGTGTTAGAGTACAATCTATCTCTGAATAAATAATTAATTATAACGAAAATGATAAACTAAAATAAATGAATTCAATTTTTTTCATTTTCAATTTTTTTTCTCAAAATATAATCTTAACAAATTGTTTTAACAATATTTGATTTGATTTATTTATTATCTTTTTTATTACTCTAAAAAATATTATATATATTTTAAAATATATAAATTTATATATTTTATTATTTGATTAATTTCTCTATTATTACTTCAAAAAAATATATAAATAAATAAGTTAACCCAAAAAAATATATAAAAATATTTTTTTAATTTTATTTTTAATTAACAAGTTATACCCAATTACCCACCCCTTAACATATTTTCTTCAGAAATTTAAAAAATTTGGAGGCTGACAAATGGGCTAATATTGCTTTACTTTGTAGTCAGGCTTGTGGACTTTTTTCTAAACCAAAATTAAGAAAATGGAATACTTAGATGTCTTATTAGAATCTTTGCCATTTTCTTAAAATTTAAATAGACAATTTTAAATTATGTTTAAATAATTAATGACTATTTTTTATCGATTTTAAAAAAAAATAAAGTCAATGAGTTTGAAAATTTGGAATCACTAATGAAAGCTGATTTGGATAAAATCTTGAACTCTTCTTGCAAATTATTGAGGTCCACACAGTTTCTCCATTTGCTTACACTAAATAAAAAAATATGATAAAAAGAAAAATCTTAATATGATTATTCATTTTTAAAAGGAAATAAACATATTTATTTCTAATTTAAAGAAAATAAATTTAATTAATATTAAAAACAAACTAAAATTCTTAATATGAATATAAAAACGTTTTTATGTTGAAATTTCATTATTTTTGCTTTATCATATGTTTATGTAAAGGTGATTTAATTAATTAAAACTGATTTTGCATAATAATTCATTTATTTAAGAAAATTTTATTGAACAAAAACAAATAAAATCTCATTATAAAAAAAACATTTTCTTTTAAAAAAATATTTTGTTACTTAAGGTTGATATTACCTATACCTTAAATATATAAGTGTGACAAAACATTATTATTTTTATAACTTAGATAAATTATTACATTAGTTTTATTAAAATTCAAAATCATTTTTTCTTAAAAATTTAATTATTTAAAAAATAATTGTTTATAAACTATAAAAAAAAATGAAGTTGAAAATAAGTGTCTACACTTTAAATTTTTTTATTAATTTAAACATTAAATTTATTAGTTAATTATATTTTATTTTCATTAAATATTAACACCCAATAATCCAAATTTTCAAAAACAGTAAACCACGATGTATCAATCTAATGGTAGAATAAATATAAATTAAAAATAACAATTTAATTTATACAATAAATGTTGGTTCTTAGTACCATGAAAATAGAGATTTGATAACAACCCTTCTTGACAGCCTCATATTTGTTTCCATTAATCAAAGCAATTTGCTATCCATCTAAAAACAAGGACGACCATTTGTAATAATCAGAAAGGACAATGACATTGAAATTTGTCTTCTCCATAGTTCTAGTTTAATTAAAAATATTTAAAATGGCAACAAATTACTAAATTAATGGTTAAAACATGAATAACATGCCTTATAAACATCATATTACCGCCACACCAATATTGCACCCTTACATTTTTCATGTGCTACCTACCCTTTTCATTGTCGATTCATGACTCTTTTTTGCATTTCGAAAATCATTATAGACCGAAAATATAATAAATTTAAAGAGAACTAGCATGACACCTAGGGATGAAAATTGGTACCTTATCCGTCGGGTAGTGATCTAAGTACCCATTTACAAACCCGATTTTTAATTTACTATCCGACCTCGAACCCGACGGGTATCTCTATTTATATCTTCATCCCCGATTTGTCGGGTATTCCATTATCCGATATTAAATATTAAAATATTATTATATTTTAATTAACATATTTAAACTAAAATTATATAAATTTAATATATTATAGTAACTAATATGTTACTACAAAATATAATTGACCTAAAACTATTAATAAATATTTTATTCTTAAACAATAGATAGTTAATCACCCACAATATATAATATAAATTCATTTATACTAAAAAAAATACAAATAAACTTAAAACTAATAGTACAAAATTCTTAATTAAACATAAAATTAAAAAATCATTAAATCAGTTTTTTCAAAAAAAAAATACATCCTTCTTCGTCACATAAATTACAACCTACAAAATTAATAAAAAAAAATAATAATCAACAATAACAAATAAAAAATTAGAATTAAGATTAAAGTATTTAACTAATAACATCGCTCAAATCTTTTACAAACAATTCATTACTTATATATAATATTTATACAAATAATAAATAAATAATATAATGAACTTTTATTATCTAAATATAGTAAAAAAAATAGGTGTCTTGACCCTTTATTTTTTACTTCAAAAATTAACCCTTATTTTTGCTTAAAAAAATAAGCTTTTATTTTTGTTTTAAAAAATTGACCTTTATTTTTACCTTAAAAAATTGACTATTTATTTTTACATTAAAACACTGACCCCTTTTTAAGAATTAGTTTATCTTAAATGAAAACACTACAAAAACATAACTTACTAAATAATAAATAACTTTAAAAATAGCAATATCAAAATTAAAAAAATATGTAATAAAAATATTCCTTACCTTTATATATATATATTGTAGTTTTGTAGAAGTTACTACAAAAAGAAAGTACAAAATAAAAATTGAAGATTAAGTTAATAAAAAAGTATAAAATTGTAAAAATTGAAGAACAATTATAACTTTATTAAACAAAATAAAAATAAGTAAATTCAAAAAATTTTAAAACACAAATTAAAACATTATATACTTACTTTCGGTTTATTTTATTATTGAAAACTTTAAGTTGAACAAAAATTTAGAGAGAAGATGAAGATAGAAATTGAAATAACTAATTGAATTTAGAATGAAATGAAAATAATGATTAAGAGTGTTTACTTAGAAAGAAACACCTATTATAAATTAATGAAGGATGTTAAGCATGATGTGTGAGTAATAATAATATATTTATTTTAATGATGGCTATGACTTTTTATTTGAAATTTGAAAAGACATTTAAATTTTATCAATATAATATATATATATATATATATATATATTAATATATTCCGGGTATCAGGTATTAAGTTTGAGTTTCCAATAATCTTCATCCCCGACCTCAAACTCGATCAGGTCTGATTTAAAATAGCCGAACGTTATCATCGGGTACCCATGGATACCTATTGCCATACCTAATGAGTTGACACCCACATTCATGGTTCCCCGCTTAAACTTAAATCGTTTTTAGATGAGCTACCTTGGTGGGGTATCGTATGTACAATTCTAATTTATAACATTTTAAATTTATGTGCATTTAATAGTTGTGATGGGTCATGTTATCTTTCTACATTCAAAAATAAAAATAAATGAATAAATAAAAATCATTAAAATAATTTAATTTTGTATGTTTTTAATCAAATATTTACATTTTCTTTTTGTCAATTATTTTAATTAACCATTTGTAATGCAACAAAATAAGAAGATCGCATAAACTAGTACAACAATCCACACATATAGGGACGAACCCAGAAATTATGGTAAGTATGGGCTTAATTTTTTTTAATTATTTCGTAAAACTAGAATAAAAAAATTAATATGTACAATAATATAATTTTAAAATTATTACATTAGTCAATAGAAAATTATTATTATTATTATTATATTTAAAATGTAATATATTTCTAATGATGATATTAATTAGTTTAATAAATTATTATAAACTATTATTTTACATAAAATAAATAAATATAATTTGAGAGATAAAAAATATCTACAAATTATAAAATACTAAATTCTAAAAATAATTATCATCCAAATAATCATAATGAAACAAACTCTTACACAAATAATTATAATGAATGCATGCTTGTTTGATATTAGGTATTTTATAATTTTATTTAAAACTTAATATTTGTTTACATCTCACTTTATTTATCTCATTATTTATTTTATTCATTAAATAATAAAAAATTATTTATTTAATATACTCTCTAATTTTTCTCTCATATATTTAAAAGGTAAAATAATTTATTAAGTTTATAAATTAATTAATATAAAAATTAAATAAAATAAATATTTTATCTAAATCTCAAAATAAAATAAAATAATTAAACAAGCTAGTATAATCACCTCTCCCTTAAAATATGACAACCAAATAATAATATATCTCAAAACTATATATATTAAAGAACTCTATATAGGTTATATATATAAAAGAAATTACAAAATTCGATGATGGTCTTAAGTAGGGGTGAACATTGAGTGGTTTAATCCGAAATCCAATCCAATTCGATTCCTAAATACTAATTCGAATTGGATATTTCGGATTGGACTAAGATTGTATCGGATTGAGTTCAGATTGAATTAAATCGGATTGAATTAGGATTATCCAAAATTTTCAAATTATCTAAATAAAAATATATTTTTTAATTAATTTTTTTTAAATTAAATTTTATCTTAATATAATATATATTTTACTTATCATCACTTCACTTGACAACTATATTTATTTTTATTTTTTTATTATTTTTTTCAGATTAAAATTTAATAATAATAAAAAATTTAAAAAAAAAATTTAAAAAATTTGTTGACTAATTTCACGCTGATATATATAGATATTTTTTAGTTTGGATTATCCAAACCATTTTCAATCCAATTCGTATTAATTAGTAAAATGATTTGGATTACGGATTGAATAAACTTAGTTTTTGGATTTAATACGGATCGGAAACAACAGATTGGTTTTACCCATTTGCTCACCCCTAGTCTTAAGCCTATCCTAGCCCATAGGTCCGTACTTCCCAGCACACCCAAATCATTTTTTTAAGATAAGTAGTCCTATAGCTATGGACATATATACGTGTTTGATTGAAATCAACACAAAAAGCTTTACGTTCACGTTAATTCAATTTCAAATTGGATATGAAAGAGAATGATAATAAAATAAATACATGTATAATTAATTAAGTTAGGTATATAATATTATTTAATATAGTCGTACCAACTCAATTATAACTAGGATCCATTTATTTTCTTACCATCCACTACTTAATATAATATAATATTTGTAATTGATTTAAGTTAGAAAGAAAGTAGGTTATAGATGATTAAAAATCTATAAATAGGGTAAAGGAAATGCCAATTAAACACGTACTCATCATCTCTCTCTATAAATATTTTAAAAATGGCGTCTTGTCTTCTTTCTTTAGTCCAAACCCACGCAAGGCCTTACCGTCATCCTCCGCCGCGTTTGAGCTCCCGCCGCCGACAACAGCTAAGAACATCCGGCAATAGTTTCTTCAATAGAGTGCGGTGCGAGGCTAGCGGTGTTGATAAACGGCGATCGGCAGATTATGGTCCTCCGGTTTGGAAATATGAATTCTTACAGTCTCTTACTAGTATATATGTGGTAACATTCTTCCTCGATCTTTTAGTTGTTTTTTAGAAGAAAAAAACATATCATTATTTTTTTCTTCTTTTATATTTAAGGGTGAAAACTACTCAGTTATACTAAATTTCATATAAATTTATGATGTTTTCATTGAAAATTGGATAAGTAACTTGTCATCTTTTAAATTTAAAAAATATCTCTTTGATTTGTAAAATTTTATAGGTAACAGTTGATGTCGGTCCGAAAATTGGACTGCCTGATCCTATATAGAAAAACGTGAAAAAAACAATTTTGATGTAAGTATTTTTGCTGAAATTTAAACACATAACTAAATAAATTTTAATTTTTTCAATCATAAGCAACTAAGTTACACACTATTATGTTAAAAAACTAAAAAAAATTTCCTGAATTCGTATTTTGTTTTTTTTATTATATAGACTGCCTAAGGGAGTGGACTGCCCTAGCTCATGGGCTTACCCAAAGGTCGGCCCGGTAATAATACAGGGGAATATCTTTAAAGAGGGCATTCTAAAATCGATTAGCATTCCAAACTCGCGATAAAAGTATAAATAACTCATTTCTAAAAATAAAATTAAAAATTAAAAGAACTCTATTATATAGTAACAAACCAATAGGGTTTATCCTAGTTAATTATGACATCATTAATTTAGTTCAAACTGAGAATTACATTTATGACATTTATTCTCTTACTCAAAAGAGACATTATCTTTCGTTCCCAAATTGCCAGTGTTCCCCATGTTCTTTCAGGGGAAGGACAATATCGTAATAAAAAATAAAAATAGTCTTTTTTATTACGATATTGTCATTCCCCTGTGAAAAAATATGGGAACACGACAATTTGAGAACAGAAGATTCCAAAATCTACTCAAAATGCATTTCTTTTGTACATATAATAATATTAATTTATTTTTTCCCCAAAAAAAATAATAACATTAATTTAACATCAATGACAAAATCATTGAACATGTTTTAAGATTACTAATTTGTGGAGATTCATAATTTATTGATAGAGAGTTGTAATTCACGTACTCATAGTTATGAGTTCGAGCTTTCCAGAATTCGTTGGAGCTAAAATCATAGTAATGATAATATGAATAATATATAACAAATTAAAAATTCTACCATTATATTTCAATAAATAGGTTAATCTATTTTTTCAAAGGGTTAAACACATACCCACAAATACATTTAACCAAGTACAAAATTTGTCGCCTAACATCTCAATATGATTAGGAATATTTACATCTTATTGTCACTATGCGAGAAATAGACCGAATATTCGACCGAATTCGAATTCATCGACTTCGAATAAACCGAATTTGAATTCACCGAATTCGAATTTCATTATCGGTTTTCGAATCGAATTTAAAACCAATTCAAATTCAAATACGGTTTTCGAATTGGTTTTCGAGTTTGAGTTTCAACTCGAAAACCTAATCAAAAACCGAATTCAATTTTTATTATTTATTTTTCCAAACTTAGATTAAGAAAAAGTTCAAAATAATCAAATTAAAATATTTTGAATTCAAAATTTAATAATAAAGAAAAAAGAAAGAAAAACACCAGTGGTCTAGTGGTAAAATACAGACCCGAATTTAATTCCTAGATGGTGCAAATGTGCAATTGATTTTGAGTTCGAACCGATTATCAAATTCGACTTATTCGAAATTCGAACCAAATATCAAATTTGAATTTATTTCAGTTTAATTAAAATTTATTCGATTTCGATTTGGTTTTCGAATTGATTAAAAAATATAAAAATTCAAAAAATATAAAAATTTGAATAAGCTGAACTGAGTAACTCGATAACCCGGAAACCGAATTGATGAACACCCTAACTAGAGGAGGGGATAAGCTAGAAATATATTAACCATCTCACAAAGTAACAAAAGAGGAGGCGATTTTTCCTAAACCATATATCACAGCCAACTAGATGTCAAATTAGGAAAAGCTTTGTAGATGTTTGAATTCTCCCTAGATCTCCCGATGAGGACGATTATATCTCTTAGTAAACCATTCCACCTATATTTACTTGCATTTCATCACATATATATAATGACCCAAATGGATGCACCATTCTGATAGAACTACAATACGTTTAAACTGTTTGCATTTTTGTAAATTAATTATATATTACATTAGATTGTAATATTATTTAATTAAGTCTATTAAATACCAACAATCTAATATACTTTTACATATATAATAAAACTAAAAATACAAACAATTTAAACATCCATGTTGATATTAATATATATACATATATATTTAAATTTTACCTGTTTCTTTAGTCCACATTTATATGTACATCGCAAAATTGCGATGAAAAACAATTCGGTCGGTATTTATGTACAACTTATCATAAATTTTGAATCGATACAACTAACATGATTTATATTATTGTCTAAGGTGTGCTTGCATGAGTTTTGTCAATAACACAATTAATGAGCTATTAATTTGTAGTTCTTTTTCAATATCAGCATTTTTATGTAAAAAAAAAATCTTAACTATGGTAATGTATTGGACATAGGGCGATATATATGAAAAGAAGGCAGCAAGCCTAAAGGGAGAGGTAATAATGATTCTAGAGAAGATGGAGGACTCATTGCAGCAATTGGAAGTCATTGACATAGTTCAAAGACTTGGAATCTCTTATCATTTGGAAGCCATGATAGAAAGCATGATGACTGACATATACAATCATACTGATTGGATTGGTGAAACTGACTTGCATGGAGTGGCCCTTAGGTTTAGACTCTTTAGACAACTAGGTTACAATGCCTCCCAAGGTATTCCATGATCACTTCTCTCTATGCACATATTTGTGGGTGAGAAATTTGTATGTGAGCTAACGATCCTAGGGTTGAAGTATTTTACTTAGGATGTCTAGCGGTATAACAAGTAGTTCATTTATTCATCATTAACCGCTAGATCTTCTAGATGTCCCCATTACTACACTTCATTCTTAGTAAATATCTTACTTTGAAGCTACATTATTAGCCTATAGTCTCACTAGTGTTATTCTTTGCAGATGTTTTTAACAAATTTAAGGATGAAAATGGACATTTCAAGAAATCTTTGTGTAATGATACAAAAGGATTGTTATCCATGTACGAGGCTTCATTTCATTCCCTAGAGGGAGAAAGTGCATTGGATGAGGCAATGCATTTTTCCACAAAACATCTTAAGGAGAATCTTAAGACAATATCAGATCCATATTTAGCAAAGCTAGTGAGTCATGCGCTTGAGCTTCCTCTTCATTGGACCATGCATAGATTTGAAGCGAGGTGGTTCATAGATGCGTATGGAGAACGAAAAGATTTCAATAATACACTTCTCAATTTTGCTAAGTTAGATTTCAACATGGTGCAAGCTATTCACCAAGAAGAACTAAAGCATGTTTCTAGGTTAGTACTCTATATGTGTTTGAATAAATTTGTGAGCATTTCCACACTTAAATCTGATTTTATTACTGTAATTGTTTATAACGAGATGGTGGGAGGATTTAGGATGGAACAAAAAGTTACCCTTTACTAGAGATAGATTGGTGGAAAGTTACTTGTGGACAATGGGTGAGTTATACAGGCCTGAAAACGATTGCACTGAGTATGGAAGATTATCTATGAGAGTGAACCAACTCGTAACTAGCATTGATGACGTTTATGATGTCTATGGCACATTGGATGAGCTTGAACTTTTTACTGAAGCAATTAAGAGGTATGTTTGAATAACTACCATTTTTTTTATAAACGTCTGGGGTGAAAATTTAAATGGCACATTTTTGTGATTTTCAGGTCGGATTTGAATTTATTAGAACAAATGTCAGAGTACTTGAAGATATGTTTTCTCGGCAACTTCAATTCTGTTAATTATTTGGCTTATAAGACTCTTCAAAATTGTGGTGTAGACGCGATTCCATATCTCAAGATAGCGGTATATATATCATTGATGCATGACCTTGTTTAATTTTGTGTTTAAATGCAATTATTGAAAAAGAATTGTCACTTCTCAATTAAATTTATCTATTTCGTCTTAACTAACAATGATGAATAATATGAAGTGGGCAGATCTGTGTGGGCGTTACTTAAATGAGGCAAAATGGTTCCACAGTGGATATGTTCCTACACTTGAAGAGTATTTGAATAATGGATGGATTACAATTACAATCCCCATGTTGTCAGCACACCGTTATTTTCTCACTTCAAACAATCAAACAAGGCCCATCACAAAGGCTGGTTTGGATGCTATTATAAACTATCATGATCTTATAAAGTGGCCATCAATGGTAGTAAGGCTAGCTAATGATTTGCAAACATCCAAGGCAATATATAATATATAATTCCTTCTTCACATGATCTCACTTTCTCTTATGAATTGAAAGGATCATGTTTTACTAACTAATTTTGTCTTGTTTGTGAGTTTAGAATGAAATGAACAGAGGTGATACAATGAAGTCGATGCAAGTGTACATGCGGGAGGGAGGAATATCGATGGAAGAAGCTCGCCAGCATGTGAAAGAGTTGATTCGAGATGCATGGAAGAAGATTAATAGTGCTCGAGTTGCACCTGATTGTCCCTTTAGCAAGATATTTGTGGAAGTTACTATAAATCATGCTAGAGTAGCTCAATATATATATCAATATGGAGATGGCATCGGTCATGAAATTGGAGGAGACTACAAGGATCGTATGGCATTACTTCTTTTTGAACCCATTCCTCTATCATTCAATTAGAGTAAAATGATTTGATGTATATTAAGAAAAAACTTATCATGTATTTTCTTTTATATATTATATAAAATAGATGGTAGATGCTTAAGCTCAAAATAAAAGAAGTACAAAGTGAGTAGCTAGAGTGAAGACACATGTAAAGTGTAAGGGTGAGCATATCTTGTGTTCATCCAAACTCTAACTCCAACTCAAAATATTAGTTTGGGTAAGTTAATTTGGTTTGAGTTGAGTTGAGTTTAATTTGTATTGGGTTAGAACCTAAAGTACCTAAATTACCAAAATTAAATAAATTAAATTATTTTTTATTTAATTAGTCATAATTTACTATTTTCTCAATCACTATATTGTTATTTAGCATCCTCGTTACTTGGCAAAGAAAAACAATAGGAAGAACTTACACTCAAGTGAGGATAAAAAATTATTTTTTTTTAAATTTAATACTCATATATTTATTATATAAATTAGTAATAGAAAAACATATCATAATTGTTAAAACATATAGATAATTAATAACACATCTCATTAACATCTCATTAAAATATAGTTTGATTTTAAAAATAAATAAAGTTTATCATAATTAAGGCTTTATTTATTCACTCCACCTATTATTTTATCGATTAATTTATAAATTAAAATATCAACCGGATAAAAAAAATGTATTAAACATTTCATAAATGTGTTAAACGAACTAAAACGTGGTAAGTTTATCAAAGTATTTAAACGGACCAAAAATGTATTAAACGGGTCAACGACGTATTAAACAGATAAAAACAAATTAAATAATTATTAAATGAGACAAGTATTGGTTAAACATGTTAAAAAGTGTTGATCAAGTAAAAAACGTATTAACTGGATAAACATAAAATAGATAATTGTTAAACTGTAAAAAAATATGTTGACTAAATTTAATTTGGGTTAAATATGAATTGAGTGTGGTGTTTACATATTTGCTCATCCCTATACACATGAAACAAATTGAATGATAATGATAATTTTATAAATTGAAATGAACAACAAAGAAAGAATGATACCAATCAAATTGGTTCAAAAGAATGATAAATGGTTAATCGAATAATAGGGGTTCATAATGAATATAGATATATCCCTACTGAGATGAATTGCATTTAAGGTGATAGCCCTATCAGTTTGGTGCTATCGTTTTCCTATATAATCATTGGAAAAAATAATACAAAAAAAATGTTGGTTAATAAGTCTAGAGATTCTCGCTAAGATCAACGAGTTCTTGGACCTAACCCCATCGGTTTCTGAATATATATTTCCCAAATGGATATAATAATACAGTCGGTCGAATATAATCAATAAACGTTTTGTGGTGTTTTAAACTAAATGATTCATTACAATATGATTGAGATATTGACTTATTGAATTAAACTAACTGAACACAACTTTTCGACAATTGAGTATTGACTTCGAAGTCACCTACTAAATATCTATTGTATTCCAATGTAAGTTTCTTATTGTTGTCACTCTTTTTCAAAACAAGTGTTAACATTTTAATGCACTCTTTAAAATATATTATAAATTAAAGTAAACTCAAATAATAATATACAATTCTTGAAAAAAAATAGAAAAAAAAGTAAATAAATAAATAAATAATAAAAGGTGCAACCAAAACGCGCCAGAGTGATCAGGAAGCTTTACAGCTAGTTTGATGTGATTTTTATTTTTTATATTTGTATTTTTACTCAAAATCTAAATATTCAATAATCTATATTTTTTTTAATTATTAAATTATTTAATTTATTAATTAAAATATTTTGATTTTATTTATATAAAATTTAAAATTTAAATATAAAATAATATTATATTAATTTAACCCATTAAATTTATTATTGATTCTCATGGTAGAATATGTATACGTTCAATTCAATTGGATTGAAGGATAATTAAGATGCACACGGTTATCCGCTTTCATTCAAAACATTTTTTTTGGAATGAGATTGGTAATTTTTATGTCTCTTAAATCGACTATTTTCAATAAACACTATGGTGGTGAATTTTTGCTTGTTTTGCCTAACTAAAAAAACAATACTTTGTTCAATTGACATGAGTTTTTATTAGGATCTTGATAGGCTAAAAATGGTAGGGAATAATAATAATCTACAATCTACAATCTAAAAAACATGAAAATCCCTATGGTCATTCCATAATATCAATATTCTAAGAAAATCACCAAAAAAGAGGACTCGCCTCGAATAAAAAAGCCAATCCATGAATGAAACAAATAGGCATAATGAAATAAACTCATACAGATATGAGAGAAAATAAGAGGATGAAAGAACTATGATATAAGAAAACCTTACCATCTCAATCTTTATCGAAGAGAGTGAAGGCTTCCTTGAATTCGGAGATCTGGTCATCGGTGAGCTGATCTTCCATTTGAATTGAATTTGGAGAAGGAGAGAGCGAGAACAATCACGGGGAAGAAGAGAGTCTTAAACTGATAAGGTTAAAATGAAGAGTCGTAGGTAGTCTCACTGATTGAGTTAGAAATATAGAAAATGAATTGGTATTGGGCTTATTTTTTTTAAATAATTGGTATTGGGCTTTTTATGTATACGGATTCTTAATTTAAAAAAAATATATAAGTTAAATTCTTATTCTTATATATAATATAATGTTTAATTTATTTATTTTAATTTATATTATTTTTTATTTTTAATTTAATTAAATTTAAATAATAATTAAATAAAAGACAGATGTTAATAAAAAAATTAATAATACTGTAAAAAAATTTAAAAATTATGTTATATAAAAAATAATAATTAAAATTTAATGTTAATAAAATTTCAAGTAATTTTAATTTAAAAAATTAAAATAGTGAAATAAAATATTTATAAAGTTTAAAAATAAAATATAAAAAATATTAAAATTGAGAATAGTTAAATTTTAAGGGCTTTTATATTAAAAATAAATGTGGTGGTATAGGTATAATGGTTGGCAAAAGTTGTTTTCTTTTAATTTTTAACCACGATTAATATGCGTTGGCATATAAGGGTCGCTGAAATTATGTTCTCTTGTAGTGTTTGAGTGTGGTATGAGAGAATAAAGAGATATTTAGGTCGGGTCGTAGGTTGAACAACCCATAAATTTGTAGGTTGATAAACGTACAACATTGTTAAAATACAAATTCAACATTTTAACTAACTAAATTAATAATAATTATATTTTAAATTTAGTATAAAGTTTGATAAATAAACGTCATTGTGTTTATATAATAATAAAATTTTGTATTCATTTTTCTTATAAAATTTTATAAGACCTATTAATTAATTTGTAATATATTTAAATAAAAAGAAATTGATTTTTTTTTTGATTATTTGTCTCTCTTATATGAATTTATATAAAAATATATATATACATATACAAAATTATAAATTAAATTCATAATCACAAGTGGTGCAGTTATTAAAGTGTTCACATCTTAAATTTGTGATTAATTAAGATTCGAGTCCCAACTAATACGGATTTTAGAAGAGTATTATAAAGAATAAAATGATGATGATATATGTGAGTACGATGCTAAATTAAGGGAATGATCGAATTGTAAAGGAGTGTTATAAAGATTAAAATGGGAATGATGGTTCGAATTGGAACAAAATGCCCAAAATGAGGGTGTTGGTCGATATTGACGAATCGAATGAAGATGACGAGTCACTGATGTATTTTTTTTTGTTCATTTGTCTCTCTTTAATTAGTTTGTATATATAATAATAATGCTTAATTTCAAAGTGTCTAGATTGTCGGGTGTAGGGACATGGTTAATTTGAATATATATATGTGAGAGCAAATGAATATTTGGTTGGGTCGTGGACTAACCCGCCCATAAATTTCAAATAGTTAAATTAGAAAATTTAAATTAAATATGATATATAAGTTTTGAACTAGTTGTTTGATATCTTGTCTTGAAATAACATAATTATATATATAAATGATGCTACAAATAAATTAATTAAATATAATATAAATTAATTAAATACAATGTACAAAAAACAAAATCACTAAAATACAATGTTGATTCGAGACATGTGCTTGCACATTTCCTTTAAAACTGTTTCATCGTTTTCCCTTGTGCTAGAGTTTAACCGCAGATGGCTGTCTCCCAGGGTACAACGAATCTAATAGTGATTCAGCATTGGAACACTACGGAACAAACTTAACAAAGTACCTGAATCGATCACCGGATTTCAACGGAAATACGACGAGTCAAAAACTCGAAGAACACTCGGTTGAGTGAAAAACTCAAAGAGCACATTTTTGGCCGAAGCCGCTTAAACATTTATTTTCAGTTGCACGTTTGAATTCGATGATGTCCGCACATATGCCACATCGTTTCTCAAATTAAGTTGAGATTTTTCCTTGTAAGACCAAATCAAACAAGGACTTATTATTGAGATCTAGAACCAATTAGGGCCTCTCTATTAATGCCACATAATTATGAATCTTCTTTTTGCCTCTTCAAATATAAGCTACACATCATTTATACTTCTTGGTCTCCAACTTTAACACTTTACGACCTTCTGTTTCTTTTAATTAGAAGAATCTATTTATTTTCTTTGACTCAACTCTGTCAACAAATAAATATGTACACATTTAAAAATGATATCTTAATACCATAATAAAATGTAGTATATAAAACAATGTATAAATAAATAGATCACTTCTCCTTAGTTAATGATCAACATACAACATTCTTATTAATTATCGACCCTTAATTAATTTAAGAAGGTATATATTATAATTAATTATTTTAAAATCTGAAAACATATGTTTCAATTATAATTAATTTTAATTATTATTAATAAATATAATCATTAATTCTCTGAAAATTAAAAGATAACTGTTTGGTTACTTTTAATTTATCATTAACAATAATTTTAGTAACCAACAAACCTTTAATTTAAAAGAAAAGAAAATATTATTTTCTAATTTATTTTCTAGATAACGTTTCTATATTAAATATACAATTCTTCTTGAGAATATTTATATGTCAACATATATTAGCTTATAAAATTAAGTTTTTGACAACACAATAAATAAATGTTAATAATTAACATATATATACATGTATAATGTTGGGGTCGACGTCAACAAAAACCAGTGTGGATTGAGTATTGTTGAACGACTATCGACTTCCAGTTCGGTTTTAACCCTGTTAGAGGTTAAGACCCGTTTCTATTCTCGAGACAAATCTTTGCGAGCTCTTGAATTGGATTCAAGTGCAGAATTACTCGCTAGATTTGTAGCGTATTGATGCAAGATGAATAGGACAATAAAAAATAGACAAGGAGTTGTTTATGGATATTCGGAGATAAAAACTCATACGTCACCCCTTATTTTGTTTCCAGAAGGATTCACTAGAACACTTTAACTTGTATAGCCTCTACACAAGCTCGGTCAGAAACCCAGGTCTTAACAATGCTTGTTCTGAACTCCTAGCTCTCACTCTGTTGAACAGACACCCTTTATTCAACTTACAACGCTTAATATTTGTAGACACCCATTTTTTCATCCCCCAATTTTATAGTTTATACTTTTAATAAATCCGAGCCTATATAAATTTCTCGATTTCATTCACGGGCTCATTGCACGATTTATTTTATAGACGATTATTTTTTAGAACAATTGAATTTTTGAAAATAATTGATTTTAGACTCTTAATAAGTTAATGTAGTAATTTGTCTATGTTAAAACATTTAGGGAAGTTATTATACTTAGAATATTTAAGGTTTTATTTAATTAATTACTTTCGGTATTTATAAAAAAATATTTTACAAAATATATATTAACGTTTTTATAAAAGTTTGTTAGGTAGATTTTGTTTTCATTAGTTAGATTAGTTTTCGTAATTTGTTAGATTAGTTGTTAGATTAGGTTTTGTGATTTTATTTTTTTATAAGTTAGTTAGCATTTTCTTTTTTAATTTGTTAGATTAGTTGTTAGACGCTTTAACCATGTTAACAGCCATGACACAAATCCCAGAAGGAATCAAGATCAAGCCTTGGATGATTCGTCAGAAACAGAAACTAGACTTTGAAAGGAGGACAATTTCCAACAATGAAGTGGCGCCCAAACTGTGGTTCGAATCTCTACAAAAGTACATCAAACATGGAGAGTATCCTTCACACTTCCAGAAGACAGAGAGGAGGGCTCTACGCTACGCATCCAACTACTTGCTACCCGCAGGAAACCTATATCGACACTCCTTTGACGGCCATAACATGCTATGCATCGACCAACCTCAAGCATCCCAGATCATGGAGGAAGCACACGCAGGAACATGTGGCCCACACATGAACGGATCAGCACTCGCTAAGAAGATCCTTCGCTTTGGCTATTACTGCAGAACATGGATCAAGAATGTATAGAGTATGTTAAGAAGTGTCATCAGTGTCAAGTTTACGCGAACTTGAAGCACACTCCAACATCTCTTCTGTACAACATGACCTCACCATGGCCATTCTCGACATGGGGAATAAATATCATCGGCAAAATCTATACTCACGCTTCAAACGAACATGAGTTCATTCTTGTAGCTATCGACTATTTCACAAAGTGGGTCGAAGCTCAATCATACAAGGTGCTCAAGTCATCACATGTTGCCAAGTTCATATGCAAAAACATCATTACACGCTACAGAGTTCCTCAAGCCTTGATCTCAGACAATGGTGGACACTTTCGAGGAGAAGTACTCAAATTTCTAGATGAATACACAAGTAGTGGAGGAAGATTAGTGTAAGTCATGGTACAATTAGCTAGCTCTTATGGAAGACAAAAGGTTAGAAGCGTTATGTCACACACAAGCATACCAGAGAAGAATGACCAAATCTTTCAACAAGAAGGTGAAACCTATGAACATTCAAAAAGGCGATCTAGTCTTGAAGAAGAGCTTACAGATACTAAACACTAGAGGGAATTCCAAACACCATGGGAAGGACCCTACCTCGTCAAGAAGATATTTTCAGGTGACGCCAAGTGATTGACCACCTTGGACGAAGAAGAACTCTCAGAACCCTTCAATGTCGACATGCTCAAAAGATACTTCGTCTAAAACATGTGTATTGAATTCCATACAACCAAACTTTATAACTCACAAGTTGTGAACTACGTCAAACTTGATCTCTTTCGAGAGTACATAGGCAACCCATCTAGGGTGCGGTCACCACTATAAATTAACGACAAAAGTTGATAGACATTTTGCATTACATGCATTCATTACATACACCAATGTTTATAACTCACAAGTTGTGAACTACGTTAGACCTTATCTCTCTAGAGAATACGTAGGCACATCCAGTGTGCGGTCACCACTATCAATTAACGATAGAAATTGATAGACATTTCATTTCACATGCAGTCATTATTCATACAACATAAGTTCATAACTCACAAGTTGTGAACTACGTCAGACCTGATCTCTCTCGAGAGTACGTAGGCAGCCCGTCCAGGGTGAGGTCACCACTATCAATTAACCACAGAAGTTGATAGACATTCCACATTCCATACATCAAAGTTCATAACTTCACAAGTTGTGAACTACGTCATACCTGATCACTCTCTAGAATACGTAGGCAGCCCATCCAGGATGCGGTCATCACTATCAATTATCGAAAGAAGTTGATAGACATTTCGCATTACATGCATTCATTACATACATAAAAGTTCATAACTCATAAGTTTTAAACTATGTCAGACCTAATCTCTCTCGAGAGTACGTAGGTAGCCTATCCATGGTGCGGTCACCGCTATCAATTATCGAAAGAAATTGATAGACATTTTGCATTACATGCATTCATTACATACACAAAAGTTCATAACTCATAAGTTGTGAACTATGTCAGACCTGATCTCTCTCTCGAGTACGTAGGCAACCCAATAATTGTGCGGTCACCACTATCAATTATCAAAATAAATTGATAGACATTTCGCATTACATGCATTCATTACATACACAAAAGTTAATAACTCATAAGTTGTGAACTACGTTAGACCTGATCTCTCTCAAGAGTACGTAGGCAGCTCATCTAGGGTGTGGTAACCACTATCAATTAACGACAGAATTTGATAGACATTTCGCATTACATGCATTCATTGCATACATAGAAATTCATAACTTCACAAGTGGGGAACTACGTCAGACCTGGTCTCTCTCTCAAGAGTACGTAGGCAGCCCATCTAGGGTGTAGTCACCACTATCAATTATCGTAATAATCTGATATACATTCCACATTCCATATAACCAAAGTTCATAACTCACAAGTGGTGAACTACGTCAGACCTGATCTCTCTCGATATTACGTAGGCAGCCCATCCGGGGTGCGATCACCACTATCAATTATCGAAAGAAGTTTATAGAAATTTCACATCACATCGCATACATTGCATACACATCAAAAGGGGAGTTAATCCACACTCTGAGTTAACTCTAAACCAAAAACTCCTAGTCAACACTAGATTTTTTATTAAAATAAAAATGACCACAAGATTCCCATAGAGTCCCACTTGAGAAAATATAACACCCAAAGCTAAAGTATTTTTCTCTTCGACTTATGATCTAAACGTTTTCACAATAATTCAAATAAACATTTTTCACAAATAAAGTGCATGGAACCACGTTGGACCTGAATTCCCCTAGCTATGGGATACGTAGGCAGCTTGTATGATTCCGGTCCTAAACATTTTCAAAAAACATAAAACTCCTAGTTAACATTAGGGGCATTTTTATTAAAATAAAAATGACCACAAGATTCCCACGGGTCCCACTTGAGAAAATATAACGCCCAAAGCTAATGTATTTTTCTCTTCGACTAAGGATCTCAAAAGATTCTCAAAAGATTTTCAAAACATTCACATACTTACACAAACATTTTTCACAAACAAAGTGCATGGAACTACATTGGACCTGAATTCCCCTAGCTATGGGACACGTAGGAAACTTGTATGAGCCCAGTCCTAAACATTTTCAAAAATCAAACCCTTGTACCGACACTAGGGGAATTTTATAAAAATAAAATGATCAAAATATCCTCACATAGTTAGTTTAAATGAGTAAATTTAATGCCTAACACATGGCTAAAGCACTTTATTCTCCAGCAACTTAGGATCTCAAAAGTTTTTCAACTTAAGTCAATTACAACTCCAGAAGAAACTTAAGGAAATTCCCACAATTTAAGTCAATTGCAACTCTAGCAGAAACTTAAGAAACCACCCCCCTTAGTCAATTGCAACTCCAGAAGAAACTTAAGAAAACCCCACCACTTAAGTCAATTGCAACTCCAACAGAAACTTAAGGAAATTCTTACAACTTAAGTCAATTGCAACTCCAATAGAAACTTAAGAAAATCCCTACAACTTAAGTCAATTGCAACTCCAACAGAAACTTAAGGAAACCCCAACAACTTAAGTCAATTGCTACTCCAACAGATACATAACAACCTTCTCAGCTTATGTCAATTCCAACTCCAGCAGAAACTTAAAGAAACCCCCACAACTTAAGTCAATTGCAACTCCAGCAGAAACATAAGGAAAATCTCACAACTTAAGTCAAATTCAACTCCAGCAGAAAATTAAGAAAACCCCCACAATTTAAGTCAATTGCAATTCCAACAGAAACTTAAGAAAAATCTCACAGCTTAAGTCAATTGCAACTCCAGCAGGAACTTAAGGAAACCTCCACAACTTAAGTCAATTGCAACTCCAGCATAAACTTAAATAAATCACCACAACTTAAGTCAATTACAACTCCAGCAAAAACTTAAAGAAACCCCCACAACTTAAGTCAATTGCAACTCCAGTAGAAACTTAAAGAAATCCTCACAACTCAATTTAATTGCAACTCCAGCAGAAACTTGAGAAACCATCCTCAATGAAATGCAGAATCACAATCTTCTATGATACAATTTCGGAAATACGTTCAGACCTGATTTCTCCTTTCATGAGAATACGTAGGCAGCTTGTCAAAAGTACGATCCCTAATCCCCAGTAAGCTAAATATTAAGCTAGGACAAAATACATCCCCACAAAGTTCAAGTCAATGAGAAATTGGGATCACAAATCTATCCAAAACAATTAAAACCCTTGTATCGAAACTAGGGGCATTTGTGGAAGATAAAAACAAGATAGACCCTTGAATCTTTCTAGTGCCAAGAAAACTGATGAGCGAGTGCAAGAAATAAGTAGGGATGCGGGAAAATACATTTCTCCCCAACGAATGTCTCTTGACGAACTCAAGTAACTAGTGGGATCCGAGTAAAGCACTTTGCAAGCGGATTTACCTTTATTCTAGATGAAATCTTAAATTACTAATATTTAAGAGGGAACTCATAAAAGATAAATGTCAAAAATAGAAACCATGTCATCAATAGAGGCAGTGTTTCATCTCAACTAGAGGTTAAGTGGAAAAGATCTAAGACCTCAAGTAAAGTAAAATTAATCAAATAAAGACTATGTTAGTTGAGATATGAAATACAATAATATTGTTCATTTAGATTTTATCTAATTTCCATGCAAGAACAAAGTGTTTGATCTTTCAGATACACCCCGATCACAAAAAAATGAGGCCGAAGAAAATAGAATAATACTCATAGAGGTTGAGATATTAAAATCACCATTGTTCTTCATCTAGACTCTGGTCTAAATTGCCAATGCAAAAACAAGAATATACCGATTCTATTAAATATACCCTTAGTGTAAAAAGAGCCTAAGGTCTTAGAATCTGAAGCACATTGACCTCTTAATTTGAGAACCGAGGTTCAACCTCATGATGCGTGGTTGAAAGATTAAGAATTTGAGCAAACAAATCCCTTGAAGAAGCTCAGGGTGAAACATCTCGGCGAATGAAAAGTCCTTAAAGCGATGGGCATAAATTTCAAAGAACATCGGTTACATGTGGTTTCCTCTCGACACACTCTAAGGAAGAAAGTATAGAACCGATTCTTGAGAGTATTTCAAGACCACTGAAGAAGACGCTAGTTCCTTGAAAATTAAGGGAGTTTAACTTCGAACTATAATCACTAAGTAGAGTTGTGATTAGAATAATAATTAAGATTTTTTTTCGCTCCATGAGAGAAACGAGACAAACATAAATAGAAAACTAAGTCAAGATGTGTATTCACGTACAATCAAAAGACTAGTTGAGGTGTGTAGTGATATATTCGAACTAATCAAATGCAATCAATGCGATTTATAAAAATAAATAGCAAACTAAGTCAAGATGTGTACTCATGTACAATGAAAAGGCTAGTTGAGGTGTGTAGTGATATAGTCGAACTAATCAGATGTCAATCCATGCGATTGATAAACATAAACAACAAACTAAGTCAAGATGTGTACTCACGTACAATCAAAAGGCTAGTTAAGGTGTTTAGTGATATAGTCGAACTAGTCAGATGTCAATCCATGCTATTGATAAACATAAACAACAAACTAAGTCAAGATGTGTACTCACGTACATTCAAAAGACTAGTCGAGGTGTGTAATGATATAGTCGAACTAATCATATGTCAATCCATGCGATTAATAAACATAAACAACAAACTAAGTCAAGATGTGTACTCATATACAATCAAAAGGCTAGTCGAGGTGTGTAGTGATATAGTCGAACTAATTATATATCAATCCATGCGATTGATAAACATAAACAACAAACTAAGTATAATTGTGTACTCACGTACATTACAAAGGCTAGTCGAGGTGTGTAATGATATAGTCGAACTAATCAGATGTCAATCCATGCGATTGATAAACATAAACAACAAACTAAGTCAAGATGTGTACTCACGTACAATGAAAAGGCTATTCGATGTGTGTAATGATATAGTCGAACTAATCAGATGTCAATCCATGCAATTGATAAACATAATCAACAAACTAAGTCAAGATGTGTACTCACGTACAATCAAAAGGCTAGTCGAGGTGTGTAGTGATATAGTCGAACTAATCAAATGTCAATCAATGCGATTGATAAACATAAACAGCAAACTAAGTCAAGTTGTGTATTCACGTACAATCAAAAGGCTAGTCGAGGTGTGTAGTGATACAGTCGAACTAATCAAATGTCAATCAATTCGATTAATAAACATAAACAACAAACTAAGTCAAGATGTGTACTCACATACAATCAAAAGGGTAGTCGAGGTGTGAAGTCATATTGTCGAAATAATCAGATGTCAATCCATGCGATTGATAAACCGGAACAATGTATATCCCAAAAAATATAAATACAGTCAGCAGAGTAGGTCAAGATGTGTACTCACGTACAATGAAAAGTCTAGGCGAGATGTGTAGAAATATTGTCGAAACAACCAGGATCGATCTACACGATTGATAAACCAGGAGCGATGTATATTCTAAATAGAGGTGAATCGTCAACGAGTGGATGATAAACTGACTTTGAAGAATGAAGAGTAATTACACGGGTCTCCCAAGAGACTCGTCAGGTTTGTTCTCTTTTCATTCAAAGAATCTAAAATAAACTATAAGTTGGATGTTTTCAAAACGCATTGCCTATTTTCAAGCTTGGACATGCATTTTTCTAAAAGCAAGTGTTTTTAAAAAACATTGTCCTAGAGGGGCATTCTATAGACACTAATTTTTTCACCCCCCAAATTTTATAGTTTATACTTTTAATAAATTTGAGCCTATATATTTCTCTAATTCATTCACGGGTCATTGCACGATTTATTTTAAATACGATTATTTATTAGAACAATTGAGTTTTTGAAAATAATTGATTTTGAATTCTTAATAAGTTAAGGTAGTAATTTGTCTATGTTACAACATTTAGGGAAGTTATTATACTTAGAATATTTAAGGTTTTATTTAATTAATCACCTTGAGTATTTATATAAAAAAATATTTTACAAATATATATATTAACGTTTTTACAAAAGTTTGTTAGTTAGATTTTGTTTTCATTAGTTAGATTAGTTTTCTTAATTTGTTAGATTAGTTGTTAGATTAGATTTTGCGATTTATTTTTTTATAAGTTAGTTTGCATTTTATTTTTAAATTAGAATTGTTTCTTAAAAATATATATAATTAAAAATAAAGTTTTTTTTTTAACATTTTTTTTGTAGGATGAAGGGGTGTTTTAAGGGGATAACAGTGCAAAAATAAAAGATAACGGCGTCTACATAACCGTGAGAAGAAAAAAGAAGCGCCTAGGTTAAAGAAGGAAAAAAGAGGTTGCTAAAAAGGGGGGGGGGGGGGGGGAAGTTGGAAAGGATACAGCCGTGTGTTAGATGAAAACTTAAATCATATTAGATGAAAACTTGACAATTAGTTAAAGCTTAAATCATATTAGATGAAAACTTGACAATTAGTGACATGTCAAGTGGAGATTTCTCTATTGTTTTAAACATTTGTAAATGTTTAAAATAATTTTCTTTTTCTATGTCAAGTGTGTTAAATGGGCATTTGGACCTTACGGTTTCATAGCTTGGCTTATAAATACCCCTCTTAACACCTTGCACAAGTATCCCTCTTTTTGACATTCACGTGCCCTTAGGCCTCCAAATTAAAGAGCTCTCTTTTTTATTCTCTAACGCCCCCTAGGCTGCCAAACTTTCTACATAACTAAAACCCTAAGCAAACACCAACCATTCTTGGGTTGTGTCAAAAATTTTGTTTAGGAGATTTTTGTTTTTGATTCCAAAAGCAAAAGAGCAGCCCCATTTTAAGCCCCTTTACACACACTTTATAATTTGAATTTAAATTTTATTATTTATTTTTGTATACAAATTTCATGCATGATTTTCTTTTTAAGGTTACTATTTTGATAGGCGTGTAAGACTTTTTTTGTATGTATATATGTAACCTAGTTATATTAAACAAAAAAAGTGAAACATACCTAAAAGAATGAAGTTCAATGTAAATAAAATGTCCTTGACCAAAAAGAGGAGAAAACTTTTTTATAAAACCAAAATCGGCCCTTGAATTGGCCATTTGAAAAGACTCTAAAGCATAACAAAAAAAACAGTAAGTATAAAAAAGGGCAGAAATTTTCTTACTTTTTTAAAAAAAAAATCTATTTTTTTATTTAGTTTATGGTTTGTGTAAAGTTAGATTTAGGATTTAATTGTTTATTGTTAATAATCTAGTTAAGTTTAAAAAGGAAAAATAAATAAATAATAAAACAAAATTTAGGAATAGGTCGGAAAAATCGTCCAAATAGTAGGTCTGCTTCCTTAGGACCGGAAAAGCTAACCCTAGAATAGCATCCAACTGGTAAAACTACACCCTAAAGTGTACTCGGGTGTCATCTGACCAAGGAGTCTCTCTACATGCAAAGATCCGACACTTTTCCGATATTTCCAGCACTTTTAGATGTTTTTGTGCACATAAAGACCGAGGAAACTAACTTAGATTCGCGCATATGCTAGTTTTCTGCCGCTTAGGACCCTGAAACTTGACCCAAACATTTTTCTAACCTAGAAATCCTAGCCTCTAGTTAATTGTTTTTCATATACCCAATCCCTTTAGATCTCCTTAGGATTTTTGTTTTCTTTATACATGTTATTTCTTTTATTAGCCTCTTTGGATTGTGATTTTCACCCAAAGAGGGCCTACTGCCCATTTAGGATAGGAAAGAAAAGCTACTACAGACCTAAGATCGAAGATTTCTACACCCAAAGGTTGAGGACCTCTATTTCTAATCCAAAAGCCGGAGATTTCCGCACCGAAAGGCTGAGGACCGCTACTACAAATCAAAAGACCGAAGATTTCTACACCTAAAGGCTGAGGACCGCTACCGCTGATCAAATAGACCGAAGATTTCCGCACCCAAACACTGAGATTGCTACTGCTGATCAAAAGATCAAAGATTTCAGCACCCAAAGGTTGATGACTGCAACTTCTGATTAAAGGACCGAAGATTTCCGTAGCCAAGGGTTGAGGACCGCTACTATTGATCAAAAAGACCGAAGATTTCTGCACCTAAAGGATGAGGACCACTACTACTGCTCATAGGACCGAAGATTTCTACACCCGATGACTGATCTGAATTTTCACCTCGACTAAAAATTAGGTATAGGACCGTGGAGGCTAACCATAGTCCTTTTGCTTGGTTTTTCATATTTTTGGGTTTTTCTTTGGTTTGGTTTGGTTGGTTTTACTATTTGATGTAAGTTTGTGATTTATGTGATTGTAGGATAGTATAAGATTAAATTTTCAAAAAAGTAAAGCGTAAGAATATTTTAAAGAAAGACCAAAATTAACGAGTAGAGACCTTAGAGGTTTGTGGGACATAGCGTCTAAAAAACCCTTTCCCACACGTAATTAAACGCCGAACTCACATCTCTTAATTTCCTAATTTTTGATATTAGGTGCCGACTCTCTAGTCGTGAGGATTAATTAATATTGAAAAAAGTTTTAAAAAATTACATATGAAATACTTACCATTAAAAAACTCCCAATCTCACACAGATTCGACGGGAAGGTAAAATATGAAGTTGTCTATAAAGCCTAATTTTTTTAAACTTCAATTTTTCAAACATTAAAATTAATTCCCCTCACGTTTTCAAAACAAAATTTTTAAAGAGCGTCCTAGAATTTTCAAACTAGTCGATCAAAAAAAATGTTTTTAAAAATTGATCACAATTTTCTTAATAGATGTTACATCAATTTCTCCTTCAACTTATCTTAATAGAAAATATAAAGTATACGAATTACAACTGGAATAGTGAGAGAGTGATCTTAATGGTAGATGAACAATGTCAAAAGCACCAATGGAAGATCTAATGAGTAAACGCAACAACCTTCTTCTTGATTAAGATCCACTTATATATATGAGTCACAACCGCTTTGCATTCAATGATGGCGTGTTGTAGAGCTCCACGTGCTGATGTAGCGTAGCTCTACTTGAGTGTCGTAGTCACACTTGAGTATTGTAGCCCTACTTAAATAGCGTGTGATTGTTGAGCTTCTTAGAAGGTTTGTATAATGATATATGGTAGTTAATGCAACGATCGAATTTGAATATTGACATGTGGAATTATTCCGTTGATTACTATGCGTGCTAATGTGGCAATTTGCCATTTATCGGGCGATGAGCAAGGAAGATGAACTGGCGTTGCTTCAGTCTTCTACTAAAGCCTAGACGTCTACTAGCGCTTCTTCAGATCATAGCGTCTATTGAAGACTAGACGTCTATTAGCGCTTCTTTAGACTAGAGCATCTATTAAAGCATGGACGTCTACTAGCACTTTTTCAGACCAGAGCATTTGTCGAAGCCTAGACATCTACAACGCTTCTTTAGACCAGAGCGTTTGTTGAAGCCTAGACATCTGCTTGCTACCTTAGATCTGCTTTTAAGAATGAATCTATTTGGATTATTGATAGTGGATTTAGTTGTCATATATGCTCAAATGTGAATAACATGACTGAAATTAGGAATGTTGCTAATATACCTTTATTTTTACCTGATGGAACAACTAAACATGTGAAGCAAATAGGAAATGTAAAACTTTATGAAAAATTGAAACTTCTTGATGTTATGCATGTTCTAGACTTCAAATACAACCTAATTTTAGTATCTAAACTTGATAAGACAAATCTTATTCGATGTCAATTATCGCCTACTAGTTGCTTATTGCAGGATCTTAAGGACAACAACACCATAGGAACTGGAGAACTATCTCAAAACTTGTACTTGTTTAAAAATATAGGATCTAAATCCGAGTTAGAAAATACTATACTAAATAGTTATACTGATTTCAAATTACTAAATAGGAGACTTGTACATCTTTTTGATGTTGCATTAAAATATGTTTTTTTTAATAAAGATTATATTGTTCATTGTGAGGTTTGTCCTATCTCTAAATTTAAACAATTGCCTTTTAGTAGTACTATTTCTAAAACCACACACTGTTTTGAAATTGTTCATATGGATGTTTAGGGTCCATACAAAGAAAATTCAATTATAAATTGTCTTTTTATGTTAACCATTGTTGATGATTATAGTAGATTCATATGTACTTACATGATTAAATAAAAATATCTTGTTATCCAAACATTCATTGAATTCTATGCTATGATCAAAACTCAATTCAATTTGACTGTCAAAATTATTAGGACAGATAATGGTAGTGAGTTTGTTAATAACGAATGTCAATTTTGTTTTAAAGAAAAATGAGATTTTACATAAAAAAAAATTGTGTGTCTACACAACCTAACAAAATGGGGTGGTAGAAAGAAAACACCGGCATCTTCTTCAAGTAGCTCGGTCATGCATATTTCAGGCCAAAATGCCTTAAATATTCTGGTCATTTTCAATATTAATGGCAACACATGTTATTAATAGAACTCCTTCCAAAATTTTAGAATGGGATAGTCCATATCATATTCTTTATAAACAAAAACCAGATTATTATAATTTGAGAATTTTTGGATGTTTATGTTATATAAAAAATAATTTTCCAAATAAAACAAAGTTTTAACCAAGGGGATCAAAGTGTGTCTTCTTAGGTTATCCCTTGAGGACAAAAAAGATTCAGGATTTTTGATTTAAAACAAGAAACTATTATTGTTTCATAAGATGTTGTTTTTCATTAAATATTTTCCCTTTTTACAAAACTAAAGTTAAAGAAACAAATTCTTATAATCATGATACTGATACTAACCAAACTATTTTTGATTTATATGATTTTGATTCTGAAACTGATTCTGATATTGATACTTACATAGATAACACTTTTGAAGAATCACAAACGGAAAATCAAAATATTCTTGAACCCCAAATTGAAAAACACACATTTTCAAGAACAGTCTGAAAATTCTCAAACATCTTTTTTACAAGATAAAACTTCTTTTTCACAAGATAAACAACTAAAAGTGGGAAAATAGAAAAACCATCAACATGGTGTAGTGACTATGTGATGAGTTCAAATATTGATTCATCTACAAAAAAACAAAAAAATCATATACTCTTAACACTTTTTCTTACACACAGGGACGGATCTAGAAAATTGAGTTAGGGTAGACTTGAAAATAAAAAATGCGATAAACTTAAATTAATAACATAAAAATTATGTATAATAGTAAATTTTTCCCATTTTTCTATGAATTAAAAAAATCAAATAATGAATTAAATTGAAAAAAAAATTAAAGCATAATATCAAATTTTATCGTAATATATATATATTTTCGAGATGGGCTCCCTAAAATAGATCCACATCTTATTAAATATTTAAGAATAATAATTATTTATTGAAAAATATTATTAGAATATAAACAAAATAATAAATTGGGGAATAAAAAATACACATAAATTATTAAAACACTCAAGTACTCATATCAAACAAATTTTAAGAAATAATTATTTAGACTAATCATAACCTCGTTCTTTCCCTCCCCCAAAATAATCAATAATCAAACAAACCTATATAAATCTCTATCATCTCTCTAATGCCTAACTCTCTCTCTATATATATTAAAAAAATTAAATTAGACATTGAGGACTGAACTTAAATATATTTTATGTAAGATCTTTCATTATAACCCCTCTCTATATATATACTTTTTTTTGGGGGGAACGACTTAGCGTCATTTATTAAAAATTCCTAAAAATGGGAAAAAAACCACGAGTTTAAGAGATCATTCTAGACAGGCCTAGAATGATTTTGAAGTCGTAACATTCTAAATAAAAAGCTAAAAATCTATAAACGTAAATAAATTATCTAATTACAATGTTTTCAATTCTAGTGAGTTTAAAAACCGTAAATTCAAGTTCCTATAGATATTCCAGTTCTGCTCCGTGCTTGGAATTCTTGTCCACGTTTCCGCGAGGACGCTACAATCCGATATAATATCTTTCCATAACTCTTCAATGCTCCTTCGGGTTCTTCCATATACCCTTACATTCCGTTCTTGTCAAATGTTATACACCACTGCTCCAAAGCCGCACTTGAACATGCTTGTTGCAAATCTATTTCCATTGGCTTTGAGTAGTGCTACATCTTTGATTTCATTCCATTCGCTCGGGAAACTGATCAGCTCCAGACTTTTATAGAATCTGTCCCAAAGCTCTGAAGCAATACAACAACTCCCGAATAGGTGATCTATGGTTTCTTCATTTCCTCTACATAGAAGACAGTTCGTATCCGGGATGCTCATATACTTGCTGATACGATCACAATTGCTGAGTCTTTCCCAGAAGGAGTGCAATATGATGAACTGGTGTCTAGGGATAATCTTCGTTGACCATACAAGAGGAACTCATTCTACTTTCTGTGCTTTTTCCCGGGTTACCTCCCATATTTTCTTCGATACCAGCTTCCCATTGTCCTCAGCTTTCCATTCATGAATATCCGGTGTGTCGAGTAGTTGTATGTTACTTATATGATCAAGTATCCTCTGTCCTTCTAGATTTCTTCTTAGGAGTGAGTGCCAATTCCCGTCTTTAATGTCTCTGATTTTCGTTTATGTGCAGTCCCTTCTAATGCGGGTATTTTCAAACTCCTCCTTGTGGATGATAGACTGGTTTTCGAACTAGAGGTCGTGCCAGAATATAGTGTCTTTCCCGTCCCTAGCCAGATGTCATAAAGATCTACAATATCTCTTCTTAGTTTAAGAATATTTTATAGAGACCAGCTCATAGCTTCATGAATTTTGCAGGTCTAGATGCTGGTTTCATATTTCATAAACCTCGTATGCACCCATTTGATCCATAGTGACTCCTGATTGTGCTCCAAAGCCCATAGATGCTTGAAGGTGAAAGCCTTGTTCCACTCGATACAGTTCTTCAAGATGATGTCTCCCTCGTCCTTCGGTTTGTAGAGAGCAATCCATTTGAATTTTTCCTCATCAGTGTATCGAGCTCCTTCATTACCTTATTCGGAATGATCATTTTCTGTGCCCATAGTCAACTATTCTTATGACCACGGTTTTGATAAGTTTGATCCTCCCTGCATAAGAAAGTTTTTTTGCTGCCCAACCAGATATCGTGTTTTTTACCTTTTCAATCAGCGGCTTGCAGTGTGAGATCTCGATCTTCTTCGCGGTTAACGGAGAAGGTATACTTAAAAAAATAACATAGTGTTAGGATCGGGGACGCCCTTGGAGGACCGGGGGTGATTTCCGGTTTCGGTAAGGGTGGCCGCTTACACAACACACAACTTGGTGATAGTCCGGTTAGAGACTAAAACCGTTCTCAGCACTGCACAACCTGTCACAGACTCTTGAACCGGGTTCAAGGGCGGAAATGTCTGTTTCAGGTTGAAGCAACGTTTGCGACTTTTAGATGATGTTTAAGAAGGAGGCTATTTAACGAAGGTGAGTGACCGGTTTTGGAAGTATGATTGGTTTGCGGTTTACGGTAAGACAGCGGGAAATGAAAGCTAATGAAAGAACACAAGACAAGGAAATTTGTTTATGGATGTTCGGAGCAAACCCTCCTACGTCACCCCTTCTTCTCAGATTATGAGAAGGATCTCCACTAACTCTTTAGAGTTACAGTTACACTTCCGGTCGAGCCCAACTTCGCTACTCGCCGGTTACACCAAACTCACACTTTGATGTAATACAACAACTCAACACAATATCACACGAATGACTTCCGGTTTTAGGCAAACCGGTTTTATAATATAACACTGTTTATCTCTCTAGAATTTAATGCTTTTACAACTCATTAACTATTTCTGAACTTCTTCGAACTGCTTGTGCATTGAATGAAGACGATCCAACTTCCTTTTATAGCTGAAAATAGCTAACGGCTACTTTCTTCTCTCTCTTCTGGATTGGTTGATCGTCATCACGCCTGTTTGCAGAAAGGTTGCTTGCACGCTTCAACTTCCTCAACACCTGGCATTCATGCAGGTGACTCTGAACAGATGATGACATAGCCGGTTTTCAGATTGATACACGTGTTGAACATCCGCTTCCGGTCGTCAGCATCGGATCAACAAGGCATCATTGCTTTCCTCCCATGCTTCTGATCGGATCCGATCTTCTTTTATTCTTTCAAGACACGTTTCTTCCGTCATGGTACGTCACTCTTGAGATTTGAATCTTCTAACTTTTGATCTGTACTTTCCGGTTTCTGTGTCTTGTGCATTATGATCCGGTTGGAGTGTAATCTTTTGTTCTTCGTTAACCGGTCGCTTTGAGAAGGTGAAGCCGGTTCCTGTGATCCTTTAACTTGATCACTTGAAGCCGGTTTCTTTGAAGTGGTAGCAACCGGTTCCGGTTTGTTAAGTACCTGCACATGAAATTTAACTTCTGTTTAGTTTGTCTGGCCGGTTCCAAAAATTAATCTACTTAATTTTTCTATCACATAGGGAAGATAGGGCTAGGCTTAAGCCCACCCTAGCCCTCGAATGGATCCGTCCCTACTTACACATTCAAATTCAAAAAGGAAAATTATCAAAATTTTTTAAGTAATATTTCTACTATTAAAGAACCTCAAACATACATAGAGGCTTTAAAACTTAATCATTGGCAGCAAGCCATGAAAGATGAGTTAACTGCTCTTCAAGAAAATAAAATTTGGATTTTAACTTCTCTTCCAAAGGAAAAAAAGTCAATTGGATGCAGGTGGGTATTCAAAACTAAATTAGAACCAGATGGGTCAGTAGCAAAATATAAAGCTCGATTGGAGGCGAAATGATACAACCAAAAGAATGGAGTTAACTTTCACGATAGTTTCTTTCCGGTAGCCAAAACGGTAACGGTTCGTTTATTTCTTGCTTTAACTGCAGCTAAATAATGGTTTTAACAACAATTTGATGTAAATAACGCATTTCTCCATGGTAACTTTAATGAGGATGTTTATATGATTCCTCCAGAAGGTTATATTGAAGCTAAAATAAGTCAAGTATGTAAGCTAAAATATGTCAAGTATGTAAGCTTAAAAAGAGTCTTTATGGTTTAAAACAAGCATCTAGGAAGTGGAATTTAGAATTTACAAAATGTCTAACAAATTATGATTTTTTACAATCTTCTCATGATAATTGCTTGTTCACAATGAAAACTAATGATTTCTTTTTAGCTTTATTAGTTTATGTTGACGATATTAAAATTGCATGAGACAATTTATATCAAATTAAATGTGTGAAACATTTACTTGACAAAAGGTTCACAATTAAAGCATCTAGACATAGACTGTCATCTTGTACGTGATCATTTCAAACAAGGTTTTATTATTCCTCAACATGTATATTCAAAGGTACAACAAGCCGATATTTTCACCAAACCATTAGATTTCGGCCCATTTTATTCACTTCGGGACAAGATGAATCTTAGAGATCTACATATTGAGAAGGGGATGTCAGAATTATGTTAATTACAATATAAAATATATGTAAGTTGGAATGCCTAACTATATTGAGTTGGTAATTAGTTGTTAGTATGTCTAATAACTTTATAGTTAAATTGTTTACTTTGTAAGAATCTGTTACGACTTGTTTCGTAAGATGTGTTTATGGATTTCAAGAATCAAGTTCTTGATCTTTAGGACTGGTGGAAATTCTATAATCAAAGGGCAGCAGAAGGTTTTGATAGAGAATTTGGGGGAGGGGATAGAAGAATCAAGGGTGCGAAGAGAAATACTGTTTGTCTACGCCAAACAGTCCATAATAAATAATAATAAGCCTTATATAGGTGATTTCTTGCCCCAAAATATTCGGTTACAACAAATACTAGAAAATAACATAATTCGGTTTGTAAAATAGAAAAGGAAAGCAAAACAAAATATTAATACAACAAAACAGAAATCTAGCCCATGTGCACCATAGTACCGAGACCGGGTGTCGAGAAAGGTTGCTGGAATTTATTCTAAGACCGAGGCCCTGATTTTAGACCGTAACAATATCTCCCCCTTCAATATTCGTCGCCCTCGACGAAAAAGAACGTGGTCTGCCGAGTCTGCCGAGCCTCTAATGCGCATGCTCAATATTTCAAAGAATTCGGTCGGACTTCAGCAAGTCCAGCAAGTGTCGGAGTCTAGGACCGCATTTCTTAGAAGCCTCCGGTCTTCCTGCTCCACAACCAGTCCTTCCTTCGGCCCAGCACGCCAGGTGCAACAAAAGGGCCATTTTTTCTTCCGGGCATACTCTAAGATGTCTTCAAACAACCAAGCCCAGTCCTTTATCTAGACCAGCAACACATGTGCAACAACATAGCCAAGTCTTCTAACTACCTTCCTGGCTGGTGGTCGTTTGTTGGGTTGCTGGTTGAGCCCTTTGATTATTTGTTGGAAATTTTCTAGAGTGTCTTTCAAAACAAGTGAAACACTTTAGCATTCGTTTTTACTCTTTGTTTGTACCGTGGCAGCAACATTATGATTTCCCAAGGTCTTTTCTAGCTGGTTGCCTTGTATTATCTTGACCCACGACCGAGGGGTACTCTGCTGGACCGTGAAAGTGTGCAAAATAATGACACGTTCGTCCCTTGTCTCAAGCAGCAAAGGTGGATCATAAAAACCTGATTCTTGGACGGGTTTTTGAACGAGTTTTTGAACTTCTTGCTGATTAGCCAGGGCCATGAACAATCTGGGTTTGCACCTATGATTGGCCTCCCAATTAACATTGCAAGTATAACGTCGGTCTTCCTTAGGATCGATTTTCCGGTTTGTGCTCGGCCAGACCGTGTTAACAATGCATGGTTTGGGCAGCAGCGGTGTCTTGGCGCTATACAAGGGTCTGCGACCGAATCGCAACAAGAGATCCCTCTTGAATGCATCCCACGTCAAGGCTACCTTTTGGTTGCGATTCTGCAAATATGATTCATGCCACATTCTTGCCTCTTTTGAGACGTGAGTGCGGACAATGTCTAGCTTTGTGGCATCATTCGTCTTTCTCACCCTAAAGACTTGTTCGATAAATAAGAGCCAGCCCTCCAAATCAGTCCCATCAAATTCAGGAATATTAACATTTGTGAGCTAGGTTGGAGGAAGGTAGCAAAAAGGAATATCATGGGGTCGAGTGCGGGAATCTTGGCCATTATTTCACGCACCTTTTTCAATGTCTGTCAAGGTTTTTCCAGCAGCATATCTTCTATCCATATTATTGCTCAGTGCGGCCATCTGCTGTTTAAGGGTCGCATGCATGGCAGCCTGTTCGGTCATGTGTTGCTACAGGGCAGTATTCATGGAGGCATATTGTTGGGTCAACCCTTCGAGTAAAGTCTTAAGATCATCCATCTTTGTTGCTATCGGGTTTTTTTCATTTGAGGATCGTCTTGCTCTGATACCAAGAATGTTACGACTTGTTTCGTAAGATGTGTTTATGGGTTCAAGAATCAAGTTCTTGATCTTTAGGACCGGTGGAAATTCTATAATCAAAGGGCAGCCGAAGGTTTTGATAGAGAATTTGGGGGGAGGGGATAGAAGAACCAAGGGTGCGAAGAGAAATACTGTTTGTCTATGCCAAACAGTCCATAATAAATAATAATAGATGAATAGGGCCGAAGTTCATATCTTCATTATTCCATTCATGGGTCCTTGGGGAAGAAAGACCAGCCTTATATAGGTGATGTCTTGCCCCAGAATATACGGTTACAACAAATACTAGAAAATAACAGAATTCGGTTTGTAAAATAGAAAAGGAAAGCAAAACAAAATATTAATACAACAAAACAGAAATTTGGCCCATGTGCACCATAGGACCGAGACCGGGTGCCGAGAAAGGGTGCTGGAATTTATTCTAGGACCGAGGCCCTGATTTTAGACCGTAACAGAATCTAAGGACTATTTTAATAGTTTGTTAATAATATACAAAGGGGTAGATGACACCTTAAGAGACATTACTTTTTCCTCAATCGGTTTCACATCCTCTAAACATAACATTTAGATATCTTGTAGATTTCTTCGGTTTTCTTCTTCGATTGTCATTCGATATAGGTCACCATTTGATGAGAGGATAAGCTGAGACGTAGGAGATCTCAACCCAATCACCTAGAAGGTTCGAGGAGTAGGGAGGAGTGTCCAATTTGAGCGGGAAGAAATAGAAGGGAAATTAGGGATTTTAATATGAAGTCCTTTAGAGTAGAAAGTAGTACTTGGGTCGATCGAGTCTAAGGTTAGAAAGTCCTAGGGGAGAGTTTAGAGAGAAAACTGGGGAGAATAAATTCCAAAAGAAAATATGCCATTAATGGAGAAGCTCCAAGCTCGGTTTTTTAAGTTTTTCGGGAAGAAGGCTTAGCGTTGAATCCAAGTCCATTAGGAAGTTGTGTAGGGTACTAGAGAAAGTTCTCATACCTATTGTAAGACCTCAATTTCAGTTTTAATAAGAGTTCTCTATTCATATTATTTTTTACACTTGATTACCTATTATGTGCCTCTAGTATCGATTTAATGGTCTAGATATACTCTAATAGATGTAAGCAAGATTTTAGTTGAATTAGACTCAAGCAAATCAATCCATATCAAAATTACCTAAATTTGAATTTCAAATTAAAATTTTGGAATTGTTATTCTTGAGCTTTGCTCGAAAATAATGATTCATTTTCTGGTTTCTTGATAGTTTCTTTTAGGCCCATTCTAATTTGGGCTAACCCTAATTGGTTCTCAACTCCCATCCATATACATCATGAAAATAAAATAAACAAGTATGTGTATCAAATTGATAATTAAAGACGGGTTAAATAATTCTAAGTTTGTTTGAAATTAAACTAAAACATGAATATGTCATCATAAAATGTTCAAATAAATCTCATATTCATGTATCAAAAAATATCATTTTAATAAATCTATTTGCATTTATTTTAATTTAATAAAATATCAATAAAATAATAAAATATCTTTAGTTCAAAATTTGCATTTAATTAGTTATGTTTTAATTTGTTAAAGGACTTATTTAAAATAAACGGAAAAGGTAAGAAGCCAAAAACATAATTATTCTGGATAAATTGAAACAAACATATAAACTTAACGTGATCTTCTGCGTAAAAAACTAACAGTTTTGGGACTTCTTTGTCTGCATTTGGAACCAAACTTGTAGTCCTGATGAGTCGTTAAATGCATCTAGCTAGATTTCTCATGAATGGTTGAGTATTCGTCGAGTTCTTCTTCCCTTTAAGTGGTTTCCATTCTGGGAATTTTGATCGACAAATTGATGATATTGGAGGCTTCCAAGTGATCCCAATTCAAGATAGAATTCTTTTTTTAAATGTTCTTTTCTAGAACATGTAAAATCTTAGAGCAAATTGTTGAGAAATGAACAAGATAGGTCTTTGAGAATTTGAAAAATAACAATTAAAAGTCTACATGTGAGAGCCAAATCATTGTAAATATTTACTTAACCATGTTCAATTTAACCATGTTCAATTTCATATAGTTAGAAATGATAAGTAAGCAAGAACTTGCTGTAAATTAAGAATGTATTTCTGTGTATTATTACAATTACAAGAATATGAATTTATACAAAAATAAGGGAAACTTAAAGGTTAAAATATGTAAAAATTTTAATTACACTTAATAGATGGAATATGAAAACTAAGAGACTAAGTGTGTTGCTCTTTAATGGTAGAGTCTTTGATACCTTCCCTCAAACGAAACGGGGAGGCACACACCGTGAGTTTGTTACGTAATAAGGCAAATCGGTTTGACGCAAGTCCTTTCGTGAGGATGTCGACAATTTGATCATCAGTAGGTATGTATCGGATGTAAAGATCTTTCAGAGCAACACATTCGCGAATGAAGTGAAAAATCAATCTCTATATGTTTCGTACGAGCATGGAAAACTGGATTGACCGACAGAAATGCAGCACCAATGTTGTCACACCATAGAGTGGGAGGTTGAAATAGGGATATGCAAAGTTCACGTAGCAAGGATTGGAGCCAGATGAGTTCAGCAGTGGTATTAGCTAGAGCTCGATATTCAGACTCGGTACTAGACCGAGCAACAACTTGTTGTTTCTTTGAATTCCAAGAGATAAGATTGTCACCAAGAAATATGCAGTAGCCAGTTGTGGAGCGACGATCGTCCGGACAACCAGCCCGGTCGGAGTCAGAAAAGGCAGATATATCGAGAGAAGATGATGGATGAATGAGAAGTCCATGATGAGGAGTATGACGAAGGTAATGAAGTATTCTTTTTACTACAGACCAATGAGTGGTGGTAGGAGACTGCATGAATTGGCAGGAACGGTTGACAGCAAATGCTAGTTCAGGTCGAGTATGCGTCAAATATTGGAGAGCACCAACAATGTTGCGATACAAAAATGGTTCAGGAAGAGTATCGCCATCATGGAGAGATATTGAAGACCCAGAAGAGATTGGAGTATTAAGAGGCTTTGAGTCACTTATATTGGCTCGGATAAGAATGTCATTGATATATTTTGATTGAGAGAGAAAAATATCGGAGGTAGATCGATGAGCTTCAATCCCAAGAAAATAGTGTAGTGGACCTAAATCTTTAAGGGGTAAAATGTGGTTAAGTTGAGAGATGATTAAGGAGATGTGAGAGGAAGAATTACTAGTGAATATAATATCATCCACGTAGACAAGAAATAACGATGTAATTTATGGAGAGTGGTCTATGATTAAAGAAGAATCATTTTTGGATTCGTGAAAACCAATGGAAAGAAGAGCAGATTTCAAGGTAGTATACCATTCACAGGGAGCTTGTTTGAGTCCATAGAGTGCTTTGTGAAGTTTGCACACATGATTAGGATAATCAGGATGAGTGAACCTAGGCGGTTGAGATATAAAAACTTCCTCGTGTAGAGTTCCTTGTAGAAAGGCATTGCTAACATCGAGTTGATGAATAGGCCATTGCCGAGTGACGACAAGTGAGAGGATGGTTTAGATGGTAGTATGTTTGACAACTAGGCTGAATATTTCAAGATAGTCAATGCCTTCTTGTTGATGAAATCCCTTTGCAACTAAACGAGCCTTATGACGTTCAATGGAACCATCGGCTCTTTGTTTGATTTTGAAAACCCATTTGCAACCTACGATATTCTATGAGGATCGAGGAACAAGAGACCACGTCTTGTTTTGAATTAGAGCATTAAACTCATTTGCCATGGCATAACGCCATTGAGTATCTTTATTGGCGGTGGAGAAACATGTGGGTGGAGAGATGGAGATGGTGGCAATGTTAGCATTGTGAAGGGCACGAGTTTTGGCACGTGTGATCATATGATGAGAGGAACATTCAGGGGCATGTATAATGGTGGTAAGTCCACATGTGGGAGTAGGAGAATTGATTAAAGATGAGTTGGTTGATGATGATGGTTGATAGGAGTTTGATGTTGGCGAGTTGATTGGTGAAGATGAATGGTTGGAGTTTAATGATGATGATGAGTGTTCAGATGTTGGAGAAGATTGTACTATAGGGATTTGTGATGTTAAAATTGGGGAGATTGGTGGTGATGAACGTGGAAGAAAAGGAAAGTGCGATATTGGAGAGACTGCTGGTGTAGAAAGATTGGTAGATTTTGATAATGTACTTTTAAATGGAAATGTTTGTTCATCAAAAGTGACGTGACGAGAGATATATATTCTACTGGAAGGAAGGTGTAGACAACGATAGCCTTTGTGATTTGGACTATAGCCAAGAAAAATACATTTTAGAGTTCGAAAATCAATTTTAAGAGAGTTATATGATCGAGTGAGCGGAAAGCAGGAACATCCAAAAGTTTTAAGGAATAGATAGTTAGGAGGACGATTAAAAAGAATTTCAAAGGGAGATTGACGAGGCTTACCATTTGAAGGAAGACGGTTAATGAGATACGTAGTTGTCAGAAACCCATCATCCCAATAAGATAGGGGCATAGAAGCATGAACAAGAGGCTCATTTCTGTAATGTGGAGAATCGTGCGTTCAGCACCACCATTTTGTTCACTTGTATGAGGGCATCATAAACGGTGTTGGATGCCATGAGTTTCAAGATAAGATTTCATACTCCTATATTCGCCTCCCTAATCAGATTGTAGAGTTTTAATAGATGTGTTGAATTGATTTTCAATAAGTTTCTTAAATTTAATAAAAGTTGGCAAGACATCATATTTTCTATAGATAGGATATAGCCAAGTAAAGCGGCTGTAGTCATCGATAAAATGGACAAAATATCAAAAACTGTTAGTAGAGAAAAGAGGAGCAGGACCTCAACCGTTAGAATGTATTAATTCTAATGGAGACTTACAACGAGATTGAGAAATAGGAAAATGAATTTTGTGTGCTTTTACATATTAACAAGATTCACAAAAACTTAATTTCTTGTTGCCAATAATAGGTAAATGAAAAGGAGACATAATAAAGGTTGATGTTGATAATGAAGGGTGTCCAAGACAATGATGCCAAGAGTTGGCAGAAAATACAAATTGATACATAACTCATTATTAGAAATTCATTTTAATAAACAATCTTTTTTCAATATTAATTATAACAACAACGTTGAGTATATGTAAACCCCATAATCAAAAATATTACACAAATAACAAATGTATTATTTTGAACGAGTTCCAATAAGAGTTTGATGAGTGGGCGGTGGATTGACGATTGAGTTTAGGCGATATAGCCCATTTTTAAGTGTGCCGCGAAGGAGTTCCCTCTTCGTGACCTGATTCTTGACAATACAATAATTTGGATGAAATTCAAAAAAGATATTATTATTGGCAGAAATTTTGGAAACACTTAGAAGATTTTTGGTTATTAATGGGACATGCAATATATTACGTGGAGGAAGGTTTTTATTGGAACATGGAATGAATGATTGCCCAATATTAGAAATAGGAAGAGGGTTACCGTCTCCCATTTTAATTGTTTCTTTACCATTATATGTAGTTGAGATGCTAAGATTGTCAAGGTTCGTCGTGAGATGGTCAGTAGCACCAGAGTCTGGATACCAGGCCGAGTCATAAACAGAAGAAGGTGTAGCCGTGTAGCCATCATAACAGAGTGTGTCGTTGAATTTTGATTTTTACGACGTCGGTAAGTTTCAATCGAATGACCTGTAAAGTTGCAAATATTACAAAACAAACCCGATCGACAAACATTAGCCACATGACCAAAACGACCACACAATTGACATTGTATTTTATTTATATTGGACCCACGAGGCCTACGATCCAAAATAGAAGGCCCATTAGTAGAAGGACCCCCTAACCTGATAGTAGAAGCCCGGTCAGAGTGTGAAAATTTAGATGAACTTGAAGGCCCATTTATTTGATATCTATTGGAATTATAGGAGTTTAATCTATTTACAGTTTCATTTTCTGCACTATAATCATTTGGAGAGGAGACCAAATATCGCGATCGTTGGAAGTGGGATGGTTTTGAAATACCTCTCGATCCAAAGGCAAGATTAGCGATTGGAGAGTTAGAGTGGAGTAATTCAAGACGAATCTCATGTGTAAGAAGCATTCCTTGAAGGTCTTCGATGGCGATGGGGTCGGTGCGAGTAGTTACCGCTACAGGTAGAGATTCGTATTTAGGACCGAGTCCTCCCAAAGCATAAAGGATGAAATTTTGTTGAGATATGTTTTTCCCAGCACCAGCGAGACTATCGATGATTGATTTTATTTTCTGTAAATAATCGGCCATCGGGAGTGAGCCCTTCTTTACCGTCTGAAGTTGAAGACGAAGCTGCATTAGACGAGCTTGAGATTGAGAGGCGAATGTGCGTTCTAAAGCTGACCAAATGGCTTTAGATGTAGTGCATGATTCACCAACCACTTGGGCTAGGATGAATTCTGAAAGGGTGGAGAGAAGCCATGAAAGAATCCTGTGATCTTACTCCTCCCAGATGGTAAAAGCAGAATTTTGAGTGAGGACACTAGATCCATCAGCAGCATCGACTTGGAGAAAGGCTTCAGGGGCAGAATTAGTTCCAGTTACAAATGGATAGAGACCATAACCTTTTAGGGTAGGTAAGATTCGAGATTTCCAAATAAGAAAGTTTTTGTGATCGAGTTTAATGGATGTGAGATTATGAAAGAGATGTGTGGTTGAAGCGAAAGAAGATGAAGAAGAGGCCATGGATACAGAGGTTTGTTAAAACCGAATAATGACTTTGATACCAAGTTAGAAAAGATAAGTAAGCAAGAACTTGCTGTAGATTAAGAATGTATTTATGTGTATTATTACAATTACAAGAATATGAATTTATACAAAAATAAGGAAAACTAAAAGGTTAGAATATGTAAAGATTTTAAAAAACACTTAATAGATGGAATATGAAAAGCTTGAGAGTAAGTTTGTTGTTCTTTAATGGTAGAGTCTTTAATACATATTAATGACAAGTTCATCTTAATTCTATTCATTGTCTTTTAAATGAATTTTGGTTAGGGCCCGGCAGACATAGGCACTTGAGCCCCTCCTCTAGCACCCTAAATTAAATAAACAAATTTACTAACAAGGTTTGAGCTTTGAGTCTAATGAATATATTTTGCTTAGGCAACCTGTTATACTGGGGGTGCTGATTTTTGTACATGATGTTTCTTGATTTTATTGTTTGGAATTTGCTTAGTTATGATTATAAATAAAATGTTCATGTTCTCCATACCCTCACTATTCTCAATAAATTTTAGCCTCATATGATTAATATTTTATTTGGAGCCCTTAGAGTAAAATATCAGCAAACTGGAGAAATCCATATTTTGAACATGAAAAGGAAAACTAATTAAGTGATAGTGGAATGGGCTCGAAAAGAAGTAGAGATGTGCGGTTCTTGTTCTTCCCAAAGATGTCATGTCCAAATCCATCTCCATACTGATACACATATTGAGCTACTCTAGCATGATTTATAGTGATATCCATAAATCTCTTGCTAAAAGGACAGTTTGACGAAGCCCTAGCCGTATTGATTTTCTTCCACGCTTTTTCTATCAAGTCCTTCACATGCTCGTTAGCATCGTTCGTTGAAGAGTTTGTTTCCTGCATATAGGATTGCACCGACTTTATCGCATCACCTCTCATAATTTCATTCTGCACCCACAAAAACAAAATACAAACAAGTTAAAAAGTATAAATATCAATATTTGAGAAAGGAAGTGTGGTTAACTGGGGCTAGCTTGCCTTAGATGTTGCCAAATCATTAGATAATCTTCCTATCACAGAAGGCCACTTAATGATGTCATGATAGTTCTCAATGGCATCTAAACCAATTTTTGTGATGGGGCTAGTTTGTGGGTTCGCAATAAGGAAATAGGTATGAGCCGAAACCAAGGGTATCCCAATTGAAATCCATCCATTGTCCAAGAACTCTTTGAATGTAGTCGGAACATTTCCATTGTGGAACCATCTGGCCTCCTTCAAAAAACTTTTACAAATATCTGTCCACTACATGAAGAAAAAAACCTTATATAAATTTTAAAATTTACTAATTATATTAAATAGAAACATGTAAAAGTTGTAAATGATCATCAACTAAACGACTCACTTACCACTTTCTTGAGGTAAGGAATGGCGTGGACTCCTTCTTGAAGTGTCCTGTATCCCAATTCATTGATCGAGTTGAAGTTTCCTAGGAAACATATCTTCATGTAATCGGGTAATTGTTCAACCAAATTCACATCCCATCTAAAAATGTGGAAGTTGTATTTGTAACACCCATACACGACATCTCTAGTTTGACGTCAAAACCTGAATTCTAATAAATATACCTCTCAATAGCATTGGTGAAGAGCTCAAGTTCATCCAAAGTCCCATAGATGTCATAAATATCATCAAAGGTTGTAGTGAGATGGATGAATCTTGAAGCTAATATTCTGTATTCACTATACTCAATGTGAGGCTCATGACATTGGCCCATAACCCATGAGTAACTCTCCACGGTTCTATCCCTAACAAATGGCAAATGCTCATTCCATTTCAAATCCTGCCACCATCTTGTAGAATGTACAATGGATTGTAAAAAGAAGTTATTAGTTGGATAGTGAATATGAAATTGCTATAAATTTGTATTATACATATGAAAGACATTATGCAAACTCATTAAAATTAGTAGTAAGCAAATATGTCATGTTGAATATAATAATGAGTACACTCTATTACAAGAAATCTATGTTAAACATACTAACCTAGAAACATGCTTTAATTCTTCTTGGTGGATGGCTTGTACCATGTTGAAATCCAACTTAGCAAAATCAAGAAGAGTATCATTGGCATGTGCTTGCATGCCATATGCATCTATGAACCATCTCGCCTCAAATCTTTGCATGGTCCAATGGAGTGGAAGCTCCAGGGCATGTCTCACGAGCATTTCTAAATATAAATCGTTTGTGTTCATGACATTTGTATTTAGATATTTTAGGGCAAACCTTCTAGCCTCGTCCAAAGTACTTTCACCTTCAAAACCATGAAATGTGGCCTCGTACAAGGACAACAACCCCTTTGTGTCCCCGTGCAAAGCTTCACTAAAATCCCCATTTTTGTCTTTAAATTTGTCGAAAACCTCTGCCAAGTACCATAAGTATTTGAAAATGTGACTTCATTTATTCTCAAGAAACCAACCAATTGTTGTTATATTAATGTTTAAATTTGTGGGTGTGATGACATACCTTGGGGGACATCATATCCTCGTTGCCTGAAGAGTCTAAATTTAAGTGATGTTTCATGCAAATTAGATTCGGTGAGCCAATCAGTATGATTATATAAGAGATTCAAAATGTTGTCTAGTTTTGTGTCAAAGTGATAAGATATTCCAAGTCTCTGCACATTGTCAATGAGCTCCAATTTCTCCAATGGGGTCTCATTCTTCTCTAGCAACATCATCACCTCTTCCTTCAACTTTGCTGCTTTGTCTTCGTAAATCTCTCCCTACATAAGAAATTATTTTAATTAATTAAGTTAATTAAGATATTGATCAACATAATATTGTTTCATATATATATATATATATATATATATATATATATATATATATATATATATATATATATATATATATATATATATATATATATATATATATATATATATAATATTAGTACTCATTAATTAAACATTTGAACATTAGAAAAAATCTAGTTTCATTAAAACTTGGAATTATATTTTGGTCCTACTTATAAAAGAAAAAATAAGTAATATTTTGATAATTTAATTTATAAATTGAATAGTTAATAGAATAAACACATTATTGATTATCACACAAAGATGTAATTCAATTTTCTTTATTTTTAATTTATGAAGTAAATGATGAATTTTATTAAAAAGATGTAATACAAGTTGGTGGGTTAAGTGGTAAGAATGGTTCCCATTTTTAACCTTTTTTTATAATATTTTAATAAAAAAATTCAAAATTCAAAATTTTAATTATGAATTATTAATTCTTGAAAATTTTAATATAAATAATGTTTCTCTTTTAAATTTTTATTCTAATTATATTTATATTATATTAATCATATATAAAAATATATTTTTTCAAATTTATTAATATTATATATATATATATATATATATATCATATTATTATATTGCTCTTGATTTATTATAATAAAGTATAATTTATTCTAATAATATAATTTCACTATTAATAAACTATAGTATAGTTAATTGTATAAAAGTAATAATATCATTTTTACTATTATCATCAATATTTTATTTTATTTTATTTTCTGTAATGTAAAAAATTAGCATGATATTCACTAAAAATAAATTTTCAAACTAATAACTAATATAACTAATCAATATTATTATTGCAGTTTGTAAGTTAAAGTATTAAGTAATAATAGTATCTATTTATATATTACTAATTCATATAGTAATATATTTAAAGTATTAGTATATATTTATTTTATATACAATTAATTTATATATTTAAACAAATTAAAATAAATTATAATATTAAAATATATAATACAATCAACTTTATATACTAATTATTTAAAAAATAATAATTAAACATATTAAATAATGATATATAAAAATTAATAAAAGCAAAGTAATAAGAAACCAATAACAAGAAACAAAACAATTCAAAGTTGTGTAAGAAAAAATATATGATTTTAAACATTAAATCAAATACAAAATAATAAATCTTATATAACTTGTACCACTTTTATACTAATAATAATTTTTATTCCTTGTACACAGACCGTGCCCAAAAAATGGACCAGAAGAAAAAATTGATCTTATTTTTTAAATAAGTATGTTATATTTATTTTGTATTATATTAATTACAAATATTAATAATTTTGTGTTAAATTTATAAGAAGTAATTTAGTTTAGTGTTACCTCGGTCAAATATTAAAATAATTTCAATTAGATCTTATGTTAAACTTAGTAAGTTAGTTTTTTGAAAATAATTTTATTAAAGACCGGGGAGTGAGGGTTCTATCAACGGCTGCCTAACTTACTTCATTCTGACCGACCTACTTATACCTGCATAAAATTTATATTTCTATATAATTTATCTTATAGAGTTTGTAATACAAAGATTTGATAATGAGGATTTTTAACCTTCATGTGTGATTGGTCTATTTCGTCCAATATGGCCTTGAGGGGTTGGCCAAGCCCGTTTTATCCAATGCCAGGCCTGTTTAAGGATTTGACATTGGAGGGAGTGGTAGAGAGAGGAACACTCACCTCATGTATGATAATAAAACACTTTGTATATAGGATTAAAGAAAAAATGTTTAGTTTTAATGTTCTAGAAAGGATATTAATCATTTTGGAGGGTTACACGAATTTTAAGATTAATATGTACATGCTTAAGGTTGATTCTCCTAATGAAGAGTTCATATATATGCAATGTAATTTGGCGGAGTATTGGTAGGATAGTTTACTTAAAACATCTGACCATCCCATCGGATGTGGAATCAGGGTGATAATTTTGTGCTCTAGAAGGATTTTGATACCATTCTATGCTTGTAGTAGGTGATGGGACGACGATCAAATTCTGGCCAAAGGATTTTTGGTACGACAATTCTAGCCTCGCTTGGGAATTCCCCGACTTTAAACCATTTTCATTTGCAAGGAAAGTATTGTCAATAAGATATTGGACAATGGGGTTGGAAGGCTTTACTATAAACTATTAAAAGAGTCTTGTCTACTGAAAATTAGCCACATAATAAACTTATTGTTTGGAGAGGTCTCATAATCAATTTGTTAGTTATGGACAAACTCATATCATGCGTCAATAGTGGACCATATGGACATGAGAGTGCTACTAGAGCAAGATATGAGATAAGAGAGTCTTGAGCTTTACAAAACTGCCATTATGCTACGGTCAAGTGTTGCTTTAAGGCATGCTTTTACTACTCCTAAGCCTGAAGGAAACTGCCCATAAAAGATAGATCGGGTGCCCTTGCCGATGCAGTTCAGGATTCTAAAATTCGATCTGCTCCACATTCTCACGAGGTTAATAACATTTTGAGCTCTGCAGATAATCAATTTTGTGGAGAGATATTTATGATTCCTTACTCAATAATTTATTTTCTTTAATTTTAAGGCCAGAATTCTTTGGGCCATTAGTGTGGTGGGTATAAATAAGTATTAGGTTCATCTCTTTTGTTTTGTAGTAACTTCTAAGGTTCAATAAATGCAACTGATCTATGTTAGAATTATCCTAATTTAAATCCTATGAGAAATTAAAATCTAAATGCAGCGGAACGTACCTTATAATTAATCGCATGAATCATCTCTTTCCTTGTAATAGAAAAAATCTTTAATCTCTCTATCTTTAGACTTTCTTTATGTGGAATTGTTCTTTCATTTGATGAATACGTCAATAGGTTTCTCTCTATGTTGATGGGGACGCAAAGGAGAAATTGACGTACTTCAAATGGGGACCATTACCATTACATATAACCAATATTAAGTTAGTTATTATAGTTAGGTAATTTCTAATTTAGCCCCTTCATAAAATTAGAAATTCCACTTAGATATCCTCACTTTATATTCATGACAAATACACCCATAAGCCATAAAGTTAATCACATTAGATCACATTATTTTGGCTTATATTAAATATGACAATTGCACAATTATTTATTATACTAGTGACCCAAAAAATTCCAACAATCTTCCACTAGGTCACGTATGTACAAAAATAAATGTATCAACCATAATGCGTCTGAAGTTTTATGTCATCTCAATCATATGTTGTATAAACAATTTTATCAATTAATTATATCAATATAGGACCAAAGAGCTCGTCGTTGTATTTAAGCACAACTAGACCCAACAATGATCACATAAATCAATACAATTAATTGAAAAATCATATCATGAATGTGAGAAATGAAAATTCCATACAAGGTGATCTTTTCATGTCAATTTTCAATTGGTCCTACATGACTTTAGTGAGATCATACTTTAAACATAATTATACAAAGTGTAATGAATTGAATAATACTTAATTTCTGATCAAAATAATAAACTTCATAAATATCTATAAAATAACTAAACTGAAAGACGACCAAATTACAAACTCCCACTGAAGTTAGAGATCGTCGATCTCTACGATACTCATACGAGCAATATTCTCATGAAGGACACTAAACGATAAACTCATTATCAAGAGGTTCATAACCATAGAGTTTGTACATAAATATTTTATAGAAATTTATCCACTTTGTATCATTTATTTCATAACAATAAAACTTGATGTCAATATCACTTAATTTGATGCCTAGTAATATGTCATAAATTCTACTGCAATAGTGGATGATGCCATAAGTGTTTGTTTGACACTTCTTCAAGAAACGACAAAACCACCTAGCGAAAAATATAATTCGAAGATTTTATACTATTTTGACATCTCGTAAGATCGGAGTCAGAATACTCAATGATCTCAAGACTTTTCGACTTTCTATATGTGAGCATTTAATCCTTAGTTCTTTTCAAAATATCTCGTAAGTATTGACTACTTAATGTCAAGAAAAAATTGTGATTAACAAAATGTCACCCATATATAAAACTATATATAGACGTTTAATCCCACTGAACTTGTGATACACAAATAATCAATTAAATTCACCTCAAAACCAAAAGAGATAATTGTTATTTTGTGAAATTTATGATATCACTAACGAGACGCTTTTAAGTCTATAGATGAATTTCTTTAATTTGCAAACCATATTAATTTGGTCTCTCGACACAAAGTTTTCTCATTGCACCAAATTATTTTTCAATTCTCTATTGAAAAACCCCTTAACATCTATTATGGTGAAGCTCTATATCAAAATATGCAACGAGTACCGTAATTGTCTTTACAGAGTAATTCAATTAAACTGGATTGTCATAAAGACACTTGATTTTGAGGTTGTTGAGTTTGTACTTAATTAATTTGATCAATATTGTCTTGTTACTCTTGATTTTTGAACATTATCATAATATCAATAAAATCATTATCAATGTTAAAAACACTTGAGATATAAATCAAATCTTCCACAATAAGAATTATTGATCTAAATCATTTTTAAAGACAAAATTATTTCTCCCCACAAACTTAATATTCTCAAAAAACTATTACAGTCTCGTCTAAAAAAAACTATCTTTAACTTGACATAATAAAAATTATAGCCCTTAATCACTTAGAATATTGAATAAAATAGTTGATCACATTTATTATAAACTTAAGTAACAAATATATTCAAATAATGATTTATCCCATCTCAAAATACTTAATGCAACATTAATATAAAGTCTTTGGATAGTAATATTAATTGCTAATAGTATTTTGGTGTAATGATCAAACATTAATAGTAAGACATGTCAAATAATCAATCTATCTTTGGATGGATTAATTATTCATATTAATAAGACTTTATAATTATTACATATTTATCATCACAAATACTAATACAATCCTGTCAATTAATTATCAGTCTTTGGCCAAATAATATAATCACATGAATTACATTATACTAACATTCAAAATTGTCTTGAATTAATTTCAACAAACATTGTCACTTTGGTGATTATTTGTATCAAAAAATACAATCCAAATAATGAACAATAATATCATTATTTTAAATTTAAATATCTTATTATTGTATATAACCCAAATCAATAATATATAATTTTTCAAAAAACATGTAATTTATTTTATAAATAAAATTACTTGTAGGCCAAATAATGAACAATAGTATCATTAATTTTTTAATTTGAAATTGGTAATGTTTTATAATAATTAAATAAAATAATAAATCTTCAATATTTATTTCACCAAATTTCAAATATTATTATTTCCGAAATCCAATTATTCATTAATTTATTAATAATTATTAATCTTAATTTTTTAATCCTAAAATAAAGGATTTTTTTATTATTATATATTGATTTATATATACTTAACAATAAAATTATTTCTTAATTCTCTTTAAAATTTATAATATATATTATATATTATTTAATCATTAACTACAAATTTATATATATATTATTAAAATTATGATACTTAAAAAGAGAATAATTAATTATCTTCAAAATATATTACTGAAAAAGATCTCCATTTCCTTTCCTTAGTATAATACGGTAATCCTATCTTCAATTTCTTCAATTTAATCAATCCCATTGTTCAATGAGATATCATATCTACTCCCCAAAATTAAAGGAAATATCCCTCAATTTAAAATGATAGAATTTTCATATTATTCAATGAGATATCATATCTACTCCCCAAAATTAAAGGAAATATCCATAAATCTATATGATAATATCATAAATCTATATGATCAAAAAACAATATATATATTTACCAAAGAGAGAAAATTATCCCTAAATCTAGGAGGAATCTTATGAATTCAAATATTCATTTTTAGGGATTTTATTATTTTAATTATCGTAAAATTCAAATATCCCTTAATCTTAATATATATCCGATTAAAATTTTCAAAAATATATATATATATATATATATATATATATATATATATATATATTTTCATCATAATTTAATAAAATTATCAAAATCAATATATATTTCTAATACTATAAAAATTCTCAAAACCAATATATATAATTCGAAAATATGAAATTATCAAAACCAGTATATATAATCCAAACATGAAATTATCTATAAATTCATATATATATATATATATATATATATATATATATATATATATATATATATATATATATATATATATATATATATTCATGATTTCTGAGAATCTAAATATTCATAAATCTCGAAAAATCTTTATATCTTTATACAAAATGAATATATATATATATATTCCTAATAACATACTTTTATTTTTATTATGAATTGCATGCATATAAATTTCATGCATATATATCTACACCTATATATAATTTTTTCACATAATTAATATAATTTTCTAACATAATTAAATTAGGATGACTATGATACCAATGCTTAGAATTATCTAATTTAAATCCTAATTTATTATTTGAGAAATTTAAATTCTAACTTATTGTGTGAGAAATTAAAATCTGAATGCAGCAGAACTTACCTTATAATTAATCGCATGAATCATCTATTTCCTTGTAATAGAAAAAGTCTTTAAATTCTTCCATTTGATGAGTACGTCAATAGGTTTCTCTCTATGTTGATGGGGACGCAAAGGAAAAATTGACGTACTTCAAATGGGACCATTACCATTACATATAACCAACATTAAGTTAGTTATTATAGTTAGGTAATTTATAATTTAGCCCCTTCATAAAATTAGAAATTCCACTTAAGTATCCTCACTTTATATTAATGACAAATACACTCATAAGTCATAAACTTAATCACATTAGATCACATTATTTTGACTTATATTAAATATGAGAATTGCACAATTATTTATTATACTAGTAATGTAAAAAATTCTAACAACCTACTTATTTCATTTAGTGTATCCTTATGACTCTATATGAGATGCACACACTGGCCACAGTGTATCTAACTAACTCTACTTGGTCCTGATTGTTATTTGGAGGAACTATACTATATTAATTCCTTTGGATTCTCTTGAATTCACATTTTTTAAAATCAAGTCTTGTATTATATGATTATGTACTTTTTCTTATCATATATTATTTTTTAATTAAGGTTAAACAACTCTATTTTCACTTTTATGCACCATCAAATTATTATTATTATTATTATTATTATTATTATTATGTTCATTATTGGTCTGCCCCCAAATAAATTATTGTATTTTTAACTTTTAAATCAATTATTTTGGATCTAAAATAATTTGTGAACTAGAATAACTTCAACCCCATCGAACAAGGAGACAGGAGGATGACTTTTGTCTGCAGGTTTCTTTGTATAAAAAATAATAATATGATTTTAATTTTTGGAAAAACACTTTATTTTAAATAAAAGTAAATGATTAAAATATATTTTATAATAAAAATATTATAAAATTAAAATAGGTGTTGTATATTAGAGATAACATAAATAAATAAATGGTTGAATTATTGATAAGGTTATAATTATTCAACTAAAATTAAATAACCCGACAAATAGGGCCCAAAATCCCATCTGGAACAAGGTCTGCCCAGCCATGCATGGGTCTTGTTAGAATAATTTTTAACTTTATTGTGACCATATTAAATATTATCTTATCATTTAAACAAAACAACAATTTATTTTTACTTAGCACACCCCAAATTTTGAAGTGGGAAGAATCAAATAATGATATAAAAGATAAATACTAATGAAGATAATTAATAAAAGATAAGAAATAAGATAAATGAGGAGAAAAAATACCTTATAGATACTACTAATTGACTGTATGAAATCATGGCTCCAAAGAGGAGGACCATAATTAGCTGATCGCCTGATAATTCCATGATCTGCAGATTTGTGAATAGTACTGGTAGTTTTGCAATACACCACAGTTTTTTTAAGGAGCCGACCATTAATGGTAGTGATATCCATATTTCCGTATGTTTTTGGTGATCCTGACTTCATAAGGTTGTTGGGTAAGGCCATAGAAAAAAGGCTGTAGGGACTGGTTTTGGCTAGAGGGGGAATGCAACCAATGAAAGCCATTTATTTTCAAATAGAAAACATTTTCTTGCATTAACTCTTCCCTTTATAGGCTATTTGAATTTTAAAGGCAAATTAGTGGTACCCTACAATTATTCTGATTGATTCCTTTTAATCCTTAAATTTATTTTTTTAAACAAATTGTTCATCAACTTTTCAGAAAATGTCATAAATGATGTTTCTGTCCATTTTATATTATATTATTTTTCATCATTATATATATATATATATATATATATATATATATATATTTTAAATAATATATTTATATATTATTAAATCTCAAAGTTTGTAAGTAATTGAAGGGTCACTCACATAATTTACCCTTTTATATATATATAAAAGAGTTTTAATAATTATATAACGATTAAAGATAATATAAATATTATATATATAATTTTTAGATAGAGTTGTTATGTATGACAGAAAATTTACAAAAGTTGGTAATAGGGGTGATTTGTTTTAAAAAATAATTTAAAGGTTAAAAGTATGCGATCGGAGTAATTTGAAGATACTTAAGTAATTTGCCGCAATTTAAATTATTTTTTAATTATATTTAAATTATTAACTTATTATGTGATGTGTATAGAAAATTATCATGAATTTCATAACCTAATTCACATTTCAAACAAAATATTTTTTTTATTGAATTTGTGTGTTTAATATAAATTATTAAGTAAAATATCAAATTATTTTTTTTATGTATTTAAGAAAATATATTTATATTGTATCTTTATACTTTTAGTAATTTTTTTAGACAAATTAATTAAAATTAACATCTTAATTATTTAAACCGAAAAACATTATTTAAAAATAATGTAAGATAACCATGACCAAACAAAAGTAGATGAATTTGATTATGAATTGTAAGTAATATTTTAAATAATTTAGGCAATTTGAATGAGTTATTTGAGATTCAATTAATATTTGTTATCATTATCCCTTCTTTCTAGTGAATTTCCCACCTTCATTAGAAGGGAAAGTGTCTTGTAAAACATTGGCACAAGTCTACAATAATTTTTAAGAGATAAACTCGTGTAAAAGAGACTCTTTAGTATGTTGAGGAAGATTATGACGATCCTCCAAGTGAGAACAGGAGAAAGGAGTGAGTTGATCCCATGACACCGAGAAATTAGAGAGATATGAAGAAACACAAGAAGTCACTCGACACTCTTCACTCTAGGAATCCACCCAAAGAGTTTAGAGAAAGATAAATAGAAGATAAACTTCTAAACAAGCTTAAAGCTCAAAAGTAATTATTATTCAAAAGTGAGTTGTCTTTCACGATTACAAAAAGGCCTATAAATAGGCAAAACTAAGAAGTTGGAACAACTCTCCAAAAAGAAGTAAATAAACTTTAATACTAGATAATTAAATATTATGACGATCGATCTCCAAAAGTGACTATTTGAATTCCACCACACTTCATTAATTTGATCTTATATCTTTGACTTCTAGGGATTTCTCAATTCCATCATCATTCTCCCCCGGTTGGAGAAGATTCGACATCGAATCTGGAACCTATTCGTCATCAATGTATGGTGAAAGATTAGAAACATTGAACGTGGTTGAGACATCATAGTTTCCTGGTAACTCCACCTTGTAAGCATTATAACCAATCTTCTTCAAAATCCTAAAAGGACCATCAGCTCTAGGCTGTAATTTTCCATGCCGACCTCGAGGAAAACGCTCCTTTATTAAGTGAATCCAGACCAAGTCTCCTTCATTGAAAACATAACGTTTTCTATGCTTGTTCGCCACCTTTTGATATTTCTCATTGTGCTTGATAATTTCCTGACGAACTTTCGCATGCAATTGCTTAATATCCTTAGCACAATCTTCTCCATCCTTGCTTATATGATGAGTAATATGTATTGGAGCTAGATCTATGGGAGTGATGGGATTTTTACCATTAACAACCTCAAACGGACTCAACCTGGTAATTTGACTCGATGATCGATTGTAAGCAAACTCTGCTTGAGCCAAAACCTCATCCCATTGGCGAGGATTCTTTCCAATCAAACTTCTCAAAAGGTTTCCCAAGCTCTGATTCACAACCTCTGTCTGTCCATCAGTTTGTGGATGGTGAGAAGAACTAAATTGAAGTTTAGTTCCAAGTTTCTTCTAAAGCGTTCGCCAGAAATGACTCATAAATTTCGAATCCCGATTAGAGGTTATTGTCTTTGGAATGCCATGAAGCCTCACAATCTCTTTAAAATAAAGAACAACTACGTGAGTGGCATCCATTGTTTTGATGCAAGGAATAAAGTGTGCCATTTTTGAAAACCGATCAACGACCACCATAATCGAATCTTTGTTCCTTTGAGTGAGTGGCAGCCCAACAACAAAGTCCATACTCACATCTTCCCATGGACATAATTGTACCGGTAAAGGTGTGTACAAACCCGTATTTTGCCTATGACTTTTAGCAATATGACACACTATGCACCTCTCCACGTACTTCTTGACATCTCGATCCATACGTGGCCAATAAAAATTTTCTTGTACGAGTGTAAGAGTCTTTTGTCTTCCAAAGTGTCCCGCAAGACATCCGTTATGTGCTTCATCGATAATTGTTAGCCTTAATGAACAATCTGGAATACATAATAATGTACCTTTAAAGAGATAATCATCATCAATTAAGAAAAACTTGAATGGAGCTTTTGAAGATTCCTCTCAAATTCTTCCGAAGTACAAATCATCTTTGTAGAGATCTTTTATCAACTCAAATCCAAGCACTTGTAATCGCAACGTAGACAACAAAGAATGTCTTCGACTAAGAGCATCTACCACTCGATTTAGCACGCCAGACTTGTGCTTGATCACAAAATTGAATGCTTGCAAAAACTCGACCCATTTTCCATGTCGCGGGTTCAACTTTTGTTGTGAGTTCAAGTACTTCAAAGTTTCATGATCCGAGAAGAGAACAAACTCCTTGTGTAGTAGATAATGTTTCCAATGATCCAAGGTACGAACAAGGACAAACAACTCCTTGTCGTATGTTGAATAATTGCATCGAGAGTTATTCATCATCTCACTAAAGAAAGAAATGGGTCTGCCTTCTTGGCTAAGAACTCCTCCGATCCCCACGTTAGAAGCATCACAATATACTTCGAATACCCTTCCGAAATCTGGAAGTTGCAAAATAGGAGCTTCCGTGATTTTTTTCTTGAGAAGTTCAAAGCTTTTTAATGCTTCCTCCGTCCACTTGAAACTGCCACCTTTCAAACATTCAGTTATAGTGCTAAAATTTTTGATAAACCTGCGGTAAAATGAAGCCAAACCATGAAAACTCTGAATATTATGAATAGTCTTAGGAATTGGCCAACTTAAGATAGCTTCAATCTTGTCTCGATCCATCTTGATACCGTCGGAAGAAATATTGTAGCCCAAAAAGACAAGGCTGTCAGTGAAGAAGTGACATTTCTTCAAATTGGCATATAACTTCTATTCTCTTAGCACCCTAAAAACTTGTCGAAGATGATTTAAATGCTCTTCTGGACTAGAGTTGTACACAAGAATATCGTCAAAATAGACAACAACAAATTTCCCAATAAATGGTTTAAACATGTGATTCATTAGTCGCATAAATGTAGAGGGTGCATTAGAAAGTCCAAATGGCATAACTAGCCACTCGTAAAGACCATCTCTAGTCTTGAAAGTGGTTTTCCACTCATCTCCAGGCCGCATTCGAATTTGATGATAGCCACTCCGTAAATCAATCTTAGAACCAATTTTGAAGCCGTGAAGTTGATCAAAGAGATCATCGAGGCGAGGAATAGGAAAATGGTATTTGATCGTGATTTTATTCACCGCCCTACTATCAACACACATATGCCACGAACCATCTTTTTTTGGCACAAGAAGTGCTGGCACAACACAAGGACTCTTACTTTCTTGTATAAGCCTCTTGCCAGCAAGTCTTCAACTTGTCGCTGCAACTTTTCATATTCTTTAGGATTTATTCTATAAGTAGCTTTATTTGGGATTGACGCACCAGGGATTAGATCAACACAATGCTGAATGTTTCGCATGGGAGGAAGGCCCATAGGAATCTCTTCAAGTACGACATCAACAAATTCTTGCAAAAGAGGCCGCACTTGTAGAGGAATGATATTATCTTCCTTGTTTTCTTCCAAAATCACCAATGCAAACGCCCCTAATGATTCATTCGTTACATCCTCAAATTGTGATTTGGCAAGCAAATTATTTCCTTCTTCCTTTAATGGTTTAACAATGTCCTTCATTCTTGAAGGTCCTAAAATTATTTTCTCGCCATCTTTTACAAAAGTATAGGTATTTTTGAATCCATCATGTTGCGTTTTCCTATCAAATTGCCAAGGTCTTCCAAGAAGCAAATGACAAACATCCATAGGGATAACATCACACCAAACTTCATCTTTGTACTTGTCTCCAATAGAAAATTGAACGAGACATCGATTATTTACCTTTACTTCATTACCTTTCCGAAGCCATGATAATTTGTAAGGTCGAGGATGATTTTCGGTTTTTAATTGCAGCTTCTCTACCATAGCTGTAGCCACAACATTTTCGCAGCTTCCTCCATCGACAATGATGTCACACACCTTGCCATTTGACTTGCATCTAGTGTGAAAAATATTATTACGAAGCCATGAATCATCTGGAACATAAGCGATGTTGAGGATACGACGTATTACTAAAGCTTCCCCATAATCTTCATAAGTGATATCTCCCTCCTCGTTACATTCATCGTAAGTTGGTGTTGTCTCCTCATTCTCTTCTTCATACTCTTCCTCAACGAGAGTAATGATTCTTAGATTTGGACAATCAGCGGCAAAATGTCCGAAACCTTTGCACTTGAAACAAGTGTTTTGATTAGTCGGACCACTTGATTTTTCAAAACTAGCACCACCATCCTTACTTGTAAAAGATTTATGTTTTACGTCTTTTACGGCTGGACTGTTCTTGGAAGTAGAAGCACTTCCTCGGTTATAGGCACCACCACCCGCTGAGAAACGTCCCCCAAAATGACTCGATTTTTTTGTTGTTTTAAACTTTGAGAGCCAACTGACATACATAATTATATGTCAAATATTTCTGCAATTGGACCACATTTCCAGTTTCATATCGTAGTCCTCCAAGAAAACGAGCAATAGTTTTTTCTTCCGGCTCCAAAACATCGCATCGCATCATAAGATTTTCAAATTCAGCCACGTAGTCTTCCACAGATAGATCCTTCTGCCTGAAGTTGTGAAATTTGAGAAAAGCATCTTGGCGATAATTATTCGGCAAAAATATCCTCCTTAACTCCTTCATTTTATCCCATGTTTTGATCTTTTTCTTGCCATCACGCACACGTTGCTTCTTAAGGTGTTCCCACCAAATGGACGCATATTTTTTTAATTTGATAACCACTAACTTCATCTTGTTATCTTCTTTAACATCTTTGACCTCAAAAATTCTCTCAACAGTATTGAGCCAGTCAATGAATTCATCAGGATTATTTATTCCTTCAAAATCTGGAATATCAACTTTAAAAAAAAAACTTGTGGCGGACATTGTTTCTTTGGAACCGTTGACCACGAGATGCACAGTCACTTGCGTCATTATCATCATGAAATGGATTGAAATCTTCATCATTAATTCTTGAATCATCATCTGAATCATGACCATCAACATCATGGTCACGATATTCGCCACGCACAAGGCGTTGTTCGAGTTGCTGCACTTGTCTCCTTAAATCTTCTAACTCAATATCACGAAGGTCTCTTTGACGAGGTTTAGGTTCATCATCGTTTGGTCCTCTTCTTCTCCGACCAACCATTGTAAACCAAAACTCTGATACCACTTTGACACCGAGAAATTAGAGAGATATGAAGAAACACAAGAAGTCACTCGACACTCTTCACTCTAGGAATCCACCAAAAGAGTTTAGAACAATATAAATAGAAGATAAACTTCTAAACAAGCTTAAAGCTCAAAGTAATTATTATTCAAAAGTGACTTGTCTTTCACGATTACAAAAAGGCCTATAAATAGGCAAAACTAAGAAGTTGGAACAACTCTCCAAAAAGAAGTAAATAAACTTTAATACTAGATAATTAACTATTATGACGGTCGATCTCCAAAAGTGACTATTTGAATTCCACCACACTTCACTAATTTGATCTTATCTCTTTGACTTCTAGGGGTTTCTCAATTTCTTCATCATTCCATGATTAGGGATAGACTTATTTGCTCAATAAGAGACCAAAATCAAGAAAAATAGTAATTTTACTCATGCAGATGAGGCATCGATTCTTGGGATTCAGAAAATTGTTGAGAAATCTAAAAGAAGCAATGAGAAGAAGAAGGCGAACGACAAAAATAAATCCAAACTTGAAAAGAGAAACATAAAAACATCATTATAATGTTAACTATAATTCTCGCAATAAAGGAAACTTAAAATGTGCACTAAAAGAGTAACTATTAACATTGATCTTAGTGAATACAACATGCCTTGATCTATTTATCAAAATGTACTTAACTTTCATTTAGTAAATTTGTGGCAATTTTTTTTGTCATAACTTAGATTGTGATACTTCACTGTATTTTCCCACAATTACTTATGATCCTCATGGGGCTCTCTTTAAACAAATGTAAAAATAGTACAATATCACGACATCCGACATTCGTGACATTTCAAGCCAATATATTTTCAATTATTGAAAAACACTAACAAATCTCTCCTTAATTTGTCTTTTTTATGCTCAATACTATAGGGGAGCAAAATCTTCTTAATTCTACTAAAATGAAACTATTAATTTAAATTTGTTGAAAAATAAACCACACTTGTACTTCAACTCCAAATTTTGTTTTATTCAACGACATTTGTCCTCCTCGACCTAGACCTAGACCTAGACCTAGACCTAGACCTAGACCTAGACCTAGACCTAGACCTAGACCTAGACCTAGACCTAGACCTAGACCTAGACCTAGACCTAGACCTAGACCTAGACCTAGACCTAGACCTAGACCTAGACCTAGACCTAGACCTAGACCTAGACCTAGACCTAGACCTAGACCTAGACCTAGACCTAGACCTAGACCTAGACCTAGACCTAGACCTAGACCTAGACCTAGACCTAGACCTAAAACCTAGACCTAGTCATATTCCTCAATATCATATTAAAACTTTGAGTCTATCAGCTTAATTTCTCAAATAACTCATAAAATCAATTAGGTGTTTTGATATTATCCATCTTAAAAAATCCACTTATATTAAGAAGCACAAGAAAAGTCAAGACCCGGAGACCATAAGTAACTTAAGCTTCCAACCAAGTTAGTGTCACATAAGTAACTTAGTAGATATGTGCATTAAGAACTTTGTCTGCCATCGAGAATAATACATGCCAAGATAAATCAACCACCTAACATGAACCAACAAAAAAAATGATGACATGAGATGATCACTAGTAAAAAAAGGGGTCTATGGAGACAATTTCCACCGATTAGTTTAAATACCAATCGATATTATGAACATAATACCGATTGGATTGAAAATCACTCGGTATTATATTCATAATATCGATTGGTGCTTAAACCATTCGGTGAAAGACCTTATATAACACCGATTGGTTTCAAAACCAATCGATATGCCCCCAATAAAAGCCCACAAAAAAATGGCGGTATCTTTTGGCACGTTTTTGAAGTAGTGGTACCGATTAACTGATCTACGAATCGGTGAAGTCTTAAGTTATATTACTAATTGGTAGATAAACCAATCGATATTTCCTATAAAATTATCAAAACAACCCGAATGCATTCCCAACTCCCGATTCACTTTCCTCTTCATTTCGCCTTGTCGTTTTTCCCTACCGATTATCGCATCGTCTGTCCCTTTCCATCGTCGTCGTTCGTCTAGGTAAGATTTTGATCGGTAAGATCTTCTTCGTTTAAGTTTAGGTTTCCAAGATTCAACTAAATAGGTAAGATTTTCTTCATTTAGGTTTAAGTTTTCAAGATTCCTTTTGCTGCTGCCGATCCGAAACCCTTGTTACTGTTGTTCCCATTTAGGTGATCTTTCTTCCTTTCTTGTATTTTGATTATTTGTTTTGTTAGATGAAATGTTGAAGAGAATTCTTCTGATTGATTAAGCTATATGATTTACAAGTTTTTACTCTATTTATTTAGCTTTTTCTTTTGATAAATGTTGTGAAAGAGGAAGCAATTCCAGTTCGTTTCTTAGTGGCTTTATTTTGGGAGGAATAGTTATTGGTACACACAAGTTATGAATTCATTCATTCGATTTTTTATTTCACATTTTTCAACAATTTATTTTGATTCTTGAGGTTAGAATGAGTCAATTTTTATAGATCAATAATGCTCTTTCATTCATTTTGGTTTAGTTACTAATGTGCTTCCATTGGATGATTCTTGTCAATAACCATGATAAATGCATTCATATACTTGAGATTGATGCTTTGACAAAATTATTTATTTTATGATTGATTTGCATGTTATGACCATCACAGTTTCTTCCAATAAAGGTTACCATCGTCTTAATTTAACCAGTTGCTACCATTAAATGTGATATCTCATACTTGACTAATTGAACCTTGTGTGTATTTGCTTCTATTAAATTTTGGTCCCTTAATTTTATATATTGTTGCTTCTAGGAAATTGAAGGAGAGAAAATACTAAAACATTAGTATCCATTGTCTTCTAGGCTATCTTCTTCGTCGCAATCATCGATTATTGTTCCTACTTCACCTCTCACGACACTCCGACGATCTTCCTCGAAGTAAGATCTTCCTATTTTGTTGATATAGCTTTTTGATAGACATGACTTTTTTATAGATATAGATTTAGATTTTGACATTGATTTATATTATGATATGGTTTTTTTGATAGATATGACTTTTTGATAGATATTGATTTAGGTTATGATATGACTTTTTGATATATATGAATTTAGTTTTTTGACATTGATTTATGTTATGATATAGATTTTTGATAGATATGGCTTTTAATAGATAATTAATTAGGTTTTACATTGATTTATATTATGATATGGGTTTTTGATAGATATGACATTTTGATATGGATTTAGGTTTATATATAGATATCCCTAATAAAAAATGGATGATGTATACGGAAAAAGATTGACATCTTCTAAAATACATTCAAGGAGTCAATTCTTTTCATAGTTTTTGTTAGGATCTAGGTCGCGGCTGGAGGACCGGGGTTGAGCCGGTTAGCGCATCTCACTCAAAGGGTGGTGATTAATCCGGTTAGAAATTAAAACCGGGGTTTCAATACTACACAAACTGTCACAAAACCTTGAACCAGGTTCAAGCGCGGAAGAGGATTGTTTCAGTTTGAAGCAGCACACTCACGAGATAGGCAGAACCGGTTTTGGATAAGACAGGTTTGGAAGTTACTGGGTCGGTTTTGGATCTTAGTGATTCGGTTTAGGTAGTGTTGAAACGGTTATAGCGGTGTAAGTAGGTTAGTGCAGATCGGTTAGAATGTATAACCGGCAGAAAGTAAATAACAAGACAGGTTTTTATGGATGTTCGGAGATAAAACTCCTACGTCACCCCTTCCTCTCGAAACCGCGAGAAGGATATTCACTAAGGAATACAAACACAATCCGATCGAGACTTATTTCCTGCTCGATAACACTCGTACAATTTTAACCGAAATTGTAGAATTACACTTCAACTTAGCACTTAAGCTTTCTAGAGATAGAACACAATCTTATCACTTGTAAATCAATTGTCCACTATGTCCCACATTTACTCCTCTTCAGATCCTCCTTTTATAGGTGAAATGTGCCAACGGTCACATTTCATTTCCTTGAATTTGATTGGTTGAGCAGAGGTTCAGTGATTCAGACCTGGCGGTCAACTTTTCAGACCTGGAGGTCTGTTCTTCCAGTATGTAGGTCAAACCGGCTAGGTTTGTCTTTTACTCAATGTGGTAACTGTCGGTTAGACAGTTGTCTGTACTTGGAAAATTGCCTTTCTGATTTATCCTGAAGTGGAAAGATCTTGTATGACGGTTTTCTGCAGCCTGTAGACTTTCCTCAGACTTGTATGAATATGGAAATATTTCAGTCTGTTCCTTTGGTATCATTCTCAACAGATACCCGAGGTATCTTCTTATGATGGTCAGTTATTTGTCTTAACCGGATGGCTTCCGGTTATTGCTTTGGCTTCTGGTCGGTTAATGACCGACTATCTGGTGTTTCTGGCCTTTAGTTTTGACCGATCTTGTCTTTTCTTGTTCGGTCAGGTTTTTGTTCGGTTTGATAACTTGACCGGTGGAACTTCTTAATCCGGTTAAGTACTTTGACCGGTCCGGTTCTTTGTCTGTTCCTGCATAGGAAGTTTATTTGTGTTAAGTTCTATTAACCGGTCTAATTTTATCTAACAATTTCTCCCTTTTTGATTATTTTATTTAAAATTATCAAAATCATGTAAGATTGCAAATGTAGGCCGGTTTTGTGAGTTTTATTTGGCCAGATTTTTGGAAACTGACTTGGGGGGATTTTTCGAAAAAATTTGGAAAATTTTGAGAAAAATTTTGAAAAAAATTCTATCTTTTATCTTATCAATTTTATCTTATCAATTTCTCCCTTTTTGATTATTTTATTTAAAATTATCAAAATCATGTAAGATTGCAAATGTAGGCCGGTTTCCAAAAATAACTTTATATATATAAGTAAAGATAACCGCAAAAGGGCAAGATATTATATATGTAAAAGACCGAAGTAAACATAAGTAAAGGTGGAAAAGAGAGCCCCTATTAGTTCAATTTGGATGGCAGGAAGTCATCCATCAGTTCATCTGTTGGTTGTCCTTTAGCCGGTTGAGCCGGCCTTGAAGAAGAACCTCCTGCTCCCATGGTGAGGACAGAACGGTTGAGCGACCGTGCTGACTGGAACCGCATTGAAAACTCGCTGTCTTGTAGGTCGCGGCTCGAGATCCTCTTCGAAGTCATCCTTGGTTTGCAGAGCCGGGTTCGGTAGAGAGTCAACAACTGTCTCGGTGATTCTGCCCAGCATCTCGGCGACTTGAGCCTTCCTTGAAGGAACTTTCCTTTTTCTTGTTGCCGGAGCCGAAGAGGAGGGAGCCACCTTGGACTTCTTGTGAGCCTTGGCATATTCGTCGAACCTTTGTTTTTCAGCGTTGAACCGCTCTGCATCCTTGGCCTCTTGAATTGCTATGGCCTTTGCAAGTGCCGGATTTCTGGCCGATACATTTCGTACGCGTTCGGCCAATTCTGCATCAGACAATCGCGGTGCCTCCTTCGTTTTCCGCGTCTCTTCGTCCAACGCATATTGAAGTTACTTAGCCGCCTGAGCGTTTGCCTCCTCAACTGCTTTATCAGCAGCCAGCTTGGCTTTATCAGTTCATTCACCTGTTCGGTGACCGCCTTGAGGTCGGCTTCAAGTTTGGTGTTTCGTTCCTCAAGGAATGCATTCTTCTCTTCAACGCTTATGACCCTGTCGAGTGTTGAACCGTCTTCTGTGCTTGACCGCCCCAAGTCCTCATCGATCTTTGTAAGTCGTTGATCGGTCTTCTCTTGAAACCGTTCCAAGTCATCCACCAACTTTGAAGACGTATCTTCCAAAGCTATGGTTCGCTTAAGATGAGCGTCGTACAGAACATAGTCGTCTCGGTAGTTGGTTTCGACCGGCGTGATCCGTTCGTTTACCTTCCCAAGATCATCCCTCGTTGTCTCGGCCATCCTGAATGCCTGAAAACTGCGACCCTCTTAGCTTTCTTCTTCTAGGGCTTAACCGCGTCGTTGACAAACTCTTGAATGAGAGACCTGACTCTTTCTTCTGGGACAGCCGGTTCTGAATCCCGGACTTGATCAGATTCAAGATTGTCTGTGAGATGAGGCTCTGTCCTATCGTCGGTTTCGTTGATAGCCTGATCCGCTAGAGGAGACTGATCGCCTGGGTTCTGACCGTCACCGGTCTCAAGAGTTGGAGAGTGCGTTGTATCTTGCTGTTTGCGCACCGCTTCAAGCCGCGCCACCTCGTCGATGAACTCCCCTTTCTTTACCGCAAGTAACTCCAACACCAGGAGTTGTAGTTTAGACTTCGGTGTTCCCGCAACATACCTTTCTGTAAGTTTCCGAATATGTTCGGCTAGCTTTTGTAGCCGAGCACACGGTTCCACTATTGCGTGTCGGTCCAAGGCTTCGCTGGGATCCTTGGCTTTTGTTAGGTTGATAACGTCCTCCTCTATTTCCTTCAACCTTCTGAAACTTTGTCCATCGGTTAGGTCTGGTAGCATTTGTTTGTAGAATTTGTCACACCGGTACCGGAACCACTCACAGTATACCTCGGATGCCTCGTGAGCCTGCAGATCAATTTCTTCCATGATTCTGCGTACTATAGTTTCAGTCATTTTCTGGTCGTTGTTATCGGGAACATCTTCCTACCCATGGCCGTCTGCACCGGTTTCTTCAAGGTTAAGACTGGCCGATTGTTCCTCTTCTATCGGTCCTTTTCCTTTACCGGATAGATTTTGTTCGGTATTATCTGAAGCAGTTCGGTCTGAGCTGGAGGCCGAATCGTCCTCATCCCGTGTTTCAGAGGGCGGGTCCGCGAATTCTATCGGTTGTTTGTCCTTCTTGCTTCCGGATCTTCCCTTTACCGGAGCAGGTTTCTTAACAGCAGACTTTTTCCTTCGGCCACCTGTAGAACCGGGGGCCGGCTTTTTCTTCTCCAGGAATTGGCGGGATCTTATTATTTTGATCGACGAGAGAAGAACACCAGGCCCGGTGTTGATGTTGTGGTGGAGCATGATCTTCCTGAGTGGGATGGCGTATCCCCATGACCGAGTGGAATCCGGTCTCACCATTTCCTTTAGGTTGTTGAAAATCTCTTTCGCCCAATTAACATTTATGCTGTTTAGTAAACCGGCAAGCATCTCGATTTTTGCCTTGGTGAGGTTGTCGAAATTTCCCCCTCTCGCCTGAACCGACTTGGTGAAGATGTCACAAAGCGGTATGTATTCCGGTCGCAGTGTTGATTTCTTTCCGGAGACTTCTACAGGAGCCACGGTTGCCGTGAGAACCTGCAAGCCGCCTCGAAGGTTTCTCGATCTAGATCCATCGAAGTGTTGCGTCCATCTGTTGGTAGACGTAGGATTTCAGCAACCGATTCTTCGGTTATGTCGAACTGTTGACCGCCGACGGTTGCGGTTATTGTTCTGCCGGAAAGAGATGCGGTTTTAAATAATTCTTCAACCGCTTCTTTGTATAGAACAAACGGACCACCTAGGAGGTATTCGAGACCGGCCTCGGAAATCCGGGATAGAACTTCCTTTGCCGGAGCCGAACTGTGTTCTCTAATTTCTTCAAAGTATACATGGATGATATGTTTGAATAATGCGGAATCACGACCCATTGTTGATGATTGAATCGAGAGAGCAATAGAAAAACCGCTTTGAGAGAGTTTGAAAGCTAGAGAGAGAAAGTCGTTTCGCGTAAGAATTAAATAAAATGGCTAAGGCCCCTTTTTATAGGTGCGGTTTGGAAGCCCAACCGTCGCAAACAGTCCCATCACGTTTGGGCGGGAATTTTCCCTCCAAGTGAATTTGGCGGCAAACCAAGGGGCGGCAAACAAAAGGGCGGTAAACCAAAGGCGGGATGTTTGAGCGGGAGTTTTTGGGCGGGAAATTTCCCTCCAAAAATTTTGAGTGGTCTTTTGATTTCAGTTTTAATGAAGCGGTCCCTTTTCAAAGCCGAATAGATGTGATATATTAATCGTGAGGATGCGATTTATGATTTTAACCGGATTTTTTAATGAAGACAAGGTGATTTATTAATATCAACCGGTTAGTTAGATGTATAACCTGAATTTTGCAACCTCTGACTCGGTTATAAGACTGAAATGGAATTGTATTGAAGAAGAAGTACAGGATATAAACTGATTCATGAATCGGTTTTAGGAATAGGAATACATAAGAAATAAAGATACAACTTATGTGATAACGACCATTGAAAGTTTTTCTTCCACTCCATCTATGTCAAGGATGTTTGAAGGAGATGCCGTTGTTCCCGGTCCAAATTCTGGGCGGTACTTGAGAATAAGCCGACTGATGTGAGGAGCATAATCGAGACCTTTCTTGGTCAGCACCATGGTTTTCAGGTTCTGGAAAATGACCGATGACCAATTGATAGCCGTGTTGCTAACAATGTAGGTCATCATGTCAAATATTTTCTTGGAGTAACGCTGATTCGGAGATTGACAAATGATAGAGCGGTTTACAATCTCATGAAGAAGTTGGATGTGGTGAGCAAGGCGGGTTTTTAACCCGTGATTTTCCACCGGTACATCGGTTCCAGAGAAGAATATTGAGTGATTGGTTGTTGCACTTCCCACCCGGGTTGGGAAGTCGGAAAACCCTTCTGTGGGCAGGTTGAACATTTGGGCAAATTCGGCTTCATCCAGCTAGAAAGTGTGATCTCTGACTGTGGAAACAATGTAGTTTCCTCTTATGCAAGCACTTCTAAAGAAGGTCTTGACATCCTCAAGGAGTATAGGACCGGATTCTTCGAGAAAAGTGCGAAGACCGGTGTCAATGAGAGATTCAAACATGACCTCCTTGGTTTCTATATCCCAATGTTCTATACATGAGTCGAAATCGATGCTCAAGAAGTTTCCTAGAGTTCGGTTCGGCATGATTCAAACTTTGCTAAGAGAGAGAGAGTTCGAGAGATTTTTGTTTTGAGATGTGTTAAGTTGATTAGAGGGTGGCTCTTTACCATATTAGGACGTCGAACAGCACCCTTGACCAGTTGACCGGTGTGCTAGTGGTTATAGCGGCCATGATGTTGAAGGCAGCGGTGCAATACGTGTTGGTCACATCCCTTCCCAGGATGCCTCGACCGATCACGTCGTTGAGAAGATGGTATTCAGCTTTCAATAGTGACTTGGCACCGTGGTCATCAACTAGTTGATTTGACCGGGCAAAGGCTAAAGAGATCTCGGCTTTTAGTTCAGCCGGTACATTGAGGTCGGTCAGCCTTTGCTTTGGTAGGTCAAAGCATCTTGCAAAGTCATTTTCGGTAAAGTCGAATACAATCCCTCCAACTTTTGACTGAATGTGTGTGTCAAAGTGAGGAGTTCCACGAAAAACCCTAGCATTGTAGAAGAATTCCAGTACTGATTCAGAATAGATGACATGTTTGTCATCTAGAAAATGTTGGAGACCAGTATCTTCAAGTGACTTGATCATCTTGAAGACTTCATAATGCTCAGTACTTTGAGCAGATTTGAAATCCACTTGAAGGATGTTTGGAAACTGAGACATTTTGTCTTAGTGAGAGGATGAGTTATAACTTGTGATTGTTTTGTTTAAGGTTTGTTCAACTTATATACTAGTGGAGAGAGGATCTTATTATCCAATGTATCACAGGTAATAATGTCTATTAACCATAGGATAAAGAGTTTTGCATGAAATAAGCATATCTACAATCTAGGATGTTGGTCATAGGCCTGGACCATGAAAGATATCAAATCTTCACGTATTTTGAGGTGTAACCATTTTATTTTGAAAATGTAATTTTTCAGGACAGATAAGTTTAAACGCAGGTAATTATTCCACTTTTGTTCGAAGGCCAAATAATCTAAGATAAACTATTTCTGAACCGGTCAGTTATCAGTTGTTCGTCCCGATGTAGTTATTTGGTGCATGCACTAAGTAACCGGTCGGTTTATTCTGACTGATAGACCAGGCGGTTCTTCCATAGATACCCTGGGAAATTTGAAATCCGACAATTTTGGAGGAACTACCGGTTTTGTCTGTCCGAACCGATTTCCCTTTTTAAGCATCCTTGGGAATGATCTGACTAATGTCGGTTAAACCGAGTGTGAGTCTAAATTGAGAAAACTTAGCTTCCTGTAGAGGCTTTGTGAAGATATCGGCTACTTGTTGATCTGTCGATACGTATTCCAGCCGGATATGCTTCAACATGACATGTTCCCGAATGAAGTGGTGCCTTATGTCAATGTGCTTGGTTCTAGAGTGTAGAATCGGGTTGTAGGTGATTGCTATTGCACTTGTGTTATCACAGAAGATTGGAGATTTTTCGTCTATGACACCGAAATCCTTCAGTTGTTGTTTAATCTAAAGAAGTTATGAACAACAGCTTCCGGCTGCCAGGTATTCAGCTTCTGCGGTTGATGTGGCAATTGATGTTTGTTTCTTGCTGTGCCATGAAACAAGCCAATCACCTAGAAATTGGCATGTTCCGCTGGTGCTTTTTCTATCAACCTTGCAACCTGCATAGTCTGCATCTGAATAACTTATTAGGTTAAAGGATGAATCCTTTGGATACCACAAACCGACGTCAGGTGTTCCCTTTAGGTATTTCAGGATTCGCTTTGCGGCTGTGTAGTGGGATTGTTTTGGGTTGGCTTGAAATCTTCCACACACACCGACTGCAAATAGAATATCCGGTCTACTTGATGTCAGGTATAGAAGAGACCGATGATGCCTCGGTAAGCGGTCAGGTCTACTGCTTGACCCTCATCATCTTTGTCCAATTTGACCGATGAACTCATTGGAGTAGCTGCTGAGGAGCATGTATCCATTCCAAATTTCTTTAACAATTCTTTAGTGTACTTGGGTTGGCTAATGAAAGTTCCTTCTTCGAGTTGCTTAACCTGAAGACCTAAGAAGAAGTTTAATTCTCTCATCATACTCATTTCAAATTTGTTAGTCATCAAGGTTGAGAATTTATCACATAGCTTAGGATCGGTTGAACCGAAGATGATATCATCTACATAGATTTAAACAAGTAGGATATGTTCCTTTTTCTCAAACTTAAATAACGTTTTATCCACCGAACCGATGGTGAAGTCATGTTTTAACAAAAATGCGGTTAGTGTGTCATATCAGGCTCTAGAAGTTTGCTTTAGACCGTATAAAGCTTATTTTAACCGGTATACATGGTTGGGTAGTTCAGCATTTTTGAAACCGGTTGATCTTTCGGTCTAGGGACTAGGTACCAGACTTTATTACTCTCTAACTGGTTTAACTCTTCTTGCATTCCCAAGATCCAATACGGATCTAACAATGCTTCATCCACTCTTTTCGGCTCAATCTGGGATATAAAGGCGGAATTGAAGTATTTCTCCAGAATTTGACGCCTAGTTCGAACAGGTTCTGAAGGGTCACCTATAATTTGCTCAGGAGGATGTTTAATGCTCCTTTTGAGGTTCGGTTCAGCGATGTCTACCAAATCACCGTTTACTTGATCAAGGCTAGACATATCGGTAGGCTGAACGGGATTGTCAGACCGACCGATTTCCTCGGTTTGGACCGAAGTGTCAGCTTCCTGTCGTGGGACATTTTGATCCGTCTGGGTTTTATCATTACCCATTTGGTCATGGACAAACCGCCTGAAAACCGGAATCTCATCTTCACTATCAAAATGGATATTGTTATTTTCCAGTCTGTTGTGTAGATCAAAGCATGATGCAGTATTACTTTCAACCGATTCATCGAAAACAACATGAAGTGATTCCTCCACGGTTAAGGTTCTATTGTTATACACTCTATATGCTTTGTCACTGCTGAGTAACCTAACATGATCCCAGTATCGGTTTTTGCATCAAAAGCAGATAGATAGGTTTTACCATTTATATGAATATAGCATTTACAACCGAAAATTTTAAGATACTTGAGGTTGGGAACTCTATCAAAATATACCTCATAAGGTGTTTTGTTGTGAAACTTGTTAATTAAAGACCGGTTTTGTGTGTAAAATGCAGTATTGATAGCCTCAACCCAGAATTTTTGAGCAATGCCCGAATCGGCTATCATGGACCGTGCGACTTCCTTGAGAGTTCGGTTTCTTCTCTCGGCCAAGCCGTTTTGTTGAGGAGTCCTAGAACTAGACAACTCGTGTCTAATACCGGATTCATCAAGAAATGCGGTCAAAGTACTGTTTGTAAATTCGGTACCTCTATCACTTCTAATACTATTAATGCGTGTTGATTTTTCATTTTGCAAACGTTTAAGCAGTGTGATCAAATTTGATGCGGTTTCACGTTTGGATGGTAAGAATATTACCCATGTATACCTAGAGTAATCATCAACAACTACCATGGTATAAAGCATACCTCCTAGGCTGATGACCTGAATCGGTCCAAATAAATCCATGTGAAGAAGATCTAAGCATCGGTTAGATTGAATGTGTCCTTTACTCTTGAAGGTTGACCTAGTTTGTTTACCCATTTGACACGCTGAACAAACCTTATCCTTATTAAATACTATGTCAGGAATACCTTCGACTAAATTTTTACCGCGAATATAATTTAAGGTTTTCATGTTCAGATGGTTTAGTCTTTTATTCCACAGCCAGGTTTGATCAGTCTTGGCTATCATGCAAACAGGATATTCTACTTTAGTTTTCCCGTCTACCTTGTAGATATTTCCTAGCCTATTTCCGGTTAGTAGTATGGTACCTTGAGAGTTCTTAACTAAGCATGCATGTTTAAGAAATTCTAAAGTGTACCCAACATCACACATTTGACTAATGCTTAGTAGGTTAAAACGTAGGTTTTGAACTAAGATTACATTATCAATTGTAAGGTTACCATGGACAATCTTAACCTTGCCCACAGTTCTACCTTTTGAGTTGTCACCTAAGGTGATTAGTGCACCGGTTTCTATTCTGATGTCGGTTAGAAGGTTGTTGTTCCCGGTCATATGCCTGGAGCAACCACTATCCAAGTACCATTCAGAGTTTCCTAGCCGTTTCTTTAAATCCTGCAAAATGTACATATTTACAACTATTTGGTACCCACATTTACTTGGGTCCACAGGCGATTAGTCCCTTGGGTATCCAGACCTTGACAAACCGGACAGCTTTCCTAGTCAAGGTTTTAACTATCTTTCTGGCACTAGGTTTTGAATCTTTCTGTTTTCCTAAGAAGGCCCTGTGTGGGGATAATCTTTGGTTTGTCCTATGCGGTTGAGGATTGGCTCTCCTATTTTTAAACAGGTTGGCTTTCCTTTTCTCAGGGTGAAGCCATTTCTCAGAGTCAGTTGGACCTACAAAGGTTAGTTTTTCTTCCGTATAATAGGCGGTCAATTCCTCTTCAGCGGTTAAGGAGCTTCTTATAAAACTTATAAAGGGAAGATCATCCTTTGTGAGCCTTATTTTGTCTAAGTGTTTTTGGCTTTGGGATCTATTGTTTTTGTAACCTAGACCGAACATGCAAGTGGGATGTCTTTTATAACTACACATTTTCTTTACCATTTCACTAGATCTTTTATATGCGGCCATTTTATACTGGAGTCGGGCATTTTCCTCCTCGGTCAATTCTCGAACTGGCTCATTGAGCTATTCGGTTTCAGAGGATAGTTCAGGTGCTAATTCGGTTTCTAAGGTAGAGGTTTCATCAGGTTGTATGATCTCTGGTTCGGTTAGAATGGGTACTATAAGGTCGGCTCTAAAGTTGGGTTGCTTAGGTAATAGGGCTAGTAGGTTCTTATACTCTGCTACCATATAATTCAATGCATTATATAACTCATCTTTAGTAAATTCTTCACAAGGAGAGTCAAATACATGTTCCTCATTTGCCATTAGGCATGTGAGTTCATCATCACTATCACTGTGAGCCCATAAGCTTCCTCCATCATCGGCTATCAGTGCTTTCTGAACCTCACTTCCTTCACCGGTTTGTTGATAGTTGTTTCGGTTATTTTGATTGTCCGGTTTCCAGTCATCCGTCCTCGGTTTTCTGCATTCCCACTTGAAATGTCCCAAACAGTTACAGTTATAACATCTTACATTTGATTTATCACCATAGTTGTAGTTGTTTGTCGGTTGGATTCTTTTCATGAACCTCCCAAATTTCTGTGCAAGCATTACCATGGCATCCTCAGTGAACTGTTCGGCGGTTTTGATCGGTGCAGGTGCAACCGGTTCTGTGGATGTGATCAGTGCTCTGGTTGAGGTTGAGGCCGAAACTTCTTCTTCAGTCCTAGATCTCATTTCGAACTCATATGCCTTAAGGTCTTCGAATACATCGTGTAGTTTCATCTTGCTTAGGCAGTTTGATTCCCTCATTACCATTGTCTTTATGTCCCACGCACTTGGAAGAGATCTTAATGCTTTCATGATGACCTCCTTGTTGTCATACCTCTTACCAAGAGTTGCTAGCTCGTCTAACACACCTGTGAACCGGTCACTATATTTTCTCATTGTTTCTCCCGGTTTCATCTTGATGCTTTCAAACTTCTGAGTAGCTACCATTACCTTGTTTTCCTTGGTTCTTTCATTTCCCTCATGAATCTGAATAATTGTTTCCCATGTTTCCTTTGCGGTTTTGCAGTCTTTGATCTTGCAGTACGTGTTTCTGTCCACACCGTTGGAGATCCGGTTTCTGGCATGGTTATCCAGGTTATTTCTTCTCTTATCTTCAGCTGTCCAATCCTTCCTATCCTTGTCAATGATTATCGGTCCTTCGGCTATTATAAACTGCATTTCGTCATCCATGGTGATTAAGTGCAGATGCAAGCGTGCCTTCCAGTTGGCAAAGTCATCACCTTCTAGTATTGGGGGCCTATCGATATACATGCTTGCTTGAGTATTGAAACTAACTGCTCTGATACAAATTGTTAGGATCTAGGTCACAGCTGGAGGACCGGGGTTGAGCCGGTTAGCGCGTCTCACTCAAAGGGTGGTGATTAATCCGGTTAGAGATTAACACTGGGGTTTCAATACTACACAAACTGTCACAAACCCTTGAACTAGGTTCAAGCGCGGAAGAGGTTTATTTCAGGTTGAAGCAGCACACTCACGAGATAGGCAGAACTGGTTTTGGATAAGACAGGTTTGGAAGTTACTGGGTCGGTTTTGGATCTTAGTGATTCGGTTTAGGTAGTGTTGAAACGGTTATAGCGGTGTAAGTAGGTTAGTGCAGATCGGTTAGAATGTATAACCGCAGAAAGTAAATAACAAGACAGATTTTTATGGATGTTCGGAGATAAAACTCCTACGTCACCCCTTCCTCTCGAAACCGCGAGAAGGATATTCACTAAGGAATACAAACACAATCCGATCGAGACTTATTTCATGCTCGATAACACTCGTACAATTTTAACCGAAATTGTAGAATTACACTTTAACTTAGCACTTAAGCTTTCTAGAGATAGAACACAATCTTATCACTTGTAAATCAATTGTCCACTGTGTCCCACATTTACTCCTCTTCAGCTCCTCCTTTTATAGGTGAAATGTGCCAACGGTCATATTTCATTTCCTTAAATTTGATTGGTTGAGCAGAGGTTCAGTGATTTAGACCTGGCGGTCTGTTCTTCCAGTATGTAGGTCAAATCGGCTAGGTTTGTCTTTTACTCAATGTGGTAACTGTCGGTTAGACAGTTGTCTGTACTTGGAAGATTGTCTTTCTGATTTATCCTGAAGTGGAAAGATCATGTAGGACGGTTTTCTGTAGCCTGCAGACTTTCCTTAGACTTGTATGAATATGGAAATATTTCAGTCTGTTCCTTTGGTATCATTCTCAACAGATACCCGAAGTATCTTCTTATGCTGGTCGGTTATTTGTCTTAACCGGATGGCTTCCGGTTATTGCTTTGGCTTCTGGTCGGTTAATGACCGACTATCTGGTGTTTCCGGCCTTTAGTTTTGACCGATCTTGTCTTTTCTTGTTCGGTCAGGTTTTTGTTCGGTTTGATAACTTGACCAGTGGAGCTTCTTAATCCGGTTGAGTACTTTGACCGGTCCGGTTCTTTGTCTGTTCCTGCATAGGAAGTTTATTTGTGTTAAGTTCTATTAACCAGTCTAATTTTATCTAACAGTTTTGCTGTGATTTTGGGCCGAATTACCAACATTGCATGTCCATGCGTTAAATGTGGTAATAGAGAATATTTTGACTAGTAAGGCGAAAGAAAACATTTGATTTTGTATGAAATAAGGAAGAGCTATACATTTTGGAATTTTCATGAGGAAAAACGACGACACAATGATAGTATTACTATACAGATTGATAGTAGTAGTAATGTATAAAATGAATAAGATAATTTGGAATAACTTCATATAGATGCTACAGTAGATGTGAACTCGGAGCGCAATGATTTTGATTGGGATGTTTTTATAAGAAATATCATAAATGATTTTTATCCACGTAGTGTTGATGCATCGAACGTGGGTCTTACGAGTAATATTGATTCGAATGAGGATGGGGCAAATGAGGATGCTAAAAAAATTCTATTGACTCTTAAATGAATCTAATGAAGCGTTATATGAAGACCCCATAATTTAAAAGACATCAAATTTATTAAAATTACTACACCTCAAGAATATTGGGCGATGGGAAAATTCTTCAATTAACATGTTGTTAAAATTGTTAAAGGAAGAAATATTACCGATAATTCCAAACTTCTCAATTCAAATTATCATTGTAAGAAGTTTCTTACAGATGTTGGTCTTTCTTATGAAAAGATAGATGCTTGTAAAAATAGTTGTATGTTGTATCGAAAAGATAACAAGCTTTTGAATTCTTGTAAAGTGTGTGAAGTTTTTCGGTGGAAAAGTGAAGAATCGAGTGAAGAACCTAAGAAGAAAGCAAATGGAAAAATTATCCCCAATAAGATGCTACGTTACTTTCCACTAATACCGAGATTACAATTATTATATATGTGTTCTAAAATGGCTCATTTAATGAGGTGACATAAAGATACAATGGTTGATGATGATGTTTTGCGACATCCCACTAATTCTTTGACATGGAAATCATTCGATGAAGATTATCATGATTTTGCAATTGAGGCTCGTAATGTAAGACTTGGTCTCGCAAGTGATGGATTTCAACCTTTTGTAAATAGAAAGATATCTTATAGCATTTAGCCTATGATCCTCATTCCTTATAACGTTCCTCTTATACTTTGTATGAACTCTTCTAATTTTATACTATCCATGTTAATTCTAGGTCAAGAGACTACAGGCGATGCAATTGATGTATATTTACAAGTATTAATTGACAAATTAAGTGAGTTATGGAGTACCGCCGTAGAAACTTATGACTTATCACCTTCTGGGAACTTTAGATGACATTCTCGTTTAATATGGACAATAAACGATTTTCCTACTTATGAAAACTTGCCTAGGTGGAGCACAAAAGGGAAAATTGGAATTCCCATCTTGTAATAAGAACACTTGCTCAATAAGATTGACAAATGGTAAGAAAGAGTGTTACATGTGTCATCAACGATTTCTCCCACCCAATCATAAATTTCATAATAAAAAGAATTGTTCGATGGCACTATCGAATCAAGAAGTGTGCCTCAATTATTATCGGGACGTGAGATTCTTAGACAAATACGCGATTTGAAAGGTAGAGTTCTTATTCGAGATTCTACTAAAAGGGAAAATGTTAATCATCAAATGTATCGGGGTGAAAATTGGAATAAGATGAATATTTTCTTTGAATTAACTTATTGGGAAGATTTATTGCTAAGACATAATTTATACATGATGATATTGATAGTGTTCTTGGATCCATCATGGATCTAAAAGGAAAGACCAAATATAATTTAAAAGCACGTCAAAATTTGGAGCTCATGAATATACGTCATCATTTACATGCATTTGATGTGAGAGATGCTTCAATATCCAGCTCGTCCTTATACATTACCTCTAGAAAAAAACAACTAAAGTTGTGTCAATTTTTAAAAGACTTAAAATGTCAGGAGGGTTTTGCTCGAATATTGGAGGATGTATAAATGTCAAAGATTTAAACATTTCAGGATTAAAATGTTACGATTGTCATATTTTACTAGATTATTTTATTCCGCTTGTAACACATGGCTTATTTTAAGATGAGGTATTTGAAGCTCTTGTGGGCCTTTCAAAGTTCTTTCAGATGTTGTGTTCAAAATCACTATTGAAAACCGACTTGGAACAATTTCCGAAAAATATTATTGTAACACTGTGCAAGTTAGAAAAAATATTTATGCCCGTATTTTTTGACATTATGATAAATTTGCATGTTCATTTAACAATGGAGGTTTTGATTTGAGGGCTGATTTTATATAGATGGATGTATCCGATAGAACAATATATGCGAACTTTGAAAGGATATGTTCAAAATAAATATCATTCTGAATCATCAATTAGTGAGAGTTATATGGTAAATAAAAATATCAGCTTGTGTGCTACGTATTTTCAAGATTCCTCAGTGCACATGTCACTCCAAACCACCGAGTTCTCTGGCCATATTTTCATCTGTTGAGGATTATCATTAGGGAGAACATACATTTACGAATAACTTGATCGAGAATTGGCTCATTCATATGTTTAAAAGAAAGTGAAGAAGCGGAGCTATTTTATTGGTATGAATGCTATCAAATTATTTTATATGTATGAATGTTATAAATAAAACTGAATATGTGTTCAATTTGAATATGTAGTGAGTATATCCAAGAATGCTCAAGTGGTCGATGTGATGAAGAATATAACAAATGGTTCAAAAATAGAGTGAATTAACTATTGTAAAATTTCTTTGACAATTTCCTTAAGACGATTCTAAATATCGTTATTTGTAAATTTTAATGGTGTAGCAACTTTTTGACAAAAACGAAAGAAGTATAAAGCTACAAACTTTAGGATCCGGTCCCACACAATATGCGTCAAATTTTATTTGGTGAAAAGTAATGGATATAAATTCACCACTAGAAGACGTGACTGAGGATTGAAGACTCGGAATAGTGGGATACTCATGATTGGTTATCATGACACAAAAACACGAAATTATTATGGTGGGCTTATAGATATAATTGAAATGCAATACCTTAGTGGTAAACAAATTGTCGCATTTAAATGCATTTGGTATGATGTGCATTCCGGAGCTATGAGACTTCAAATTGATAAATAGAGATTTGTTAGCATAAATCGTAAACAGAAGTCTGAATATCAAGATGACTCGTTTATATTGGCAACCAAAACAAAACAAGTATTTTATCTCAAAGACATTGGTAATAAACCAGGTTGGGATATTGTAACAAAGACAAATCCTAAATAGTCAAATTTATTATATTACTATTGTTCAGTATTGTTCAGATTTTGATGTTCAAATATTTCTTTCATGTATAAATGGCACCTCCAAAGAGCTTTTAGATAGGATTTTTTGCAGTCATAATTCAATTTCCTTAGGAAGAAAAAAGAAATATAGGTGACTCTTCATCACATATCTAGTGGTGGATATCCTTGGGGATAACTTGTCCATACCTAATGAGGATGATCAAAATGATGCTGAGCCCACACCATCCACTAATGATGGAACAAATACAAAGTGTTCCAGCTCCTAGAGAAGGTTAGGAAGCAACAAGAACTTTGAATTAGCCAAATTGACGGTTAATGGATGAAAGGTGTGGGTCACATTCGACCAAATTGAAAGGAAGTCGTGCTGTAAAAATAGGGGCTGATGGAGTCGACATTTGGGGGACACTATTCAAGAAAATAATATAATTCCACATTACACAGTCCATTGGCGCCACCTCACCCCACCACTTTATATAATTTGTGGTCATCCATCATCGTAAGTTAATTGGTTTTAATATACATATCCGTTTCAAATTAATCATTTGTTTATTATAAATCATTTTATTTCAGGATAAAAATGATTTAGATGATATTTAGAGTTATCGAGACGACGCTTTGAGACACATGAAGACGAGATGGGAAGATTGGAGGTAAGAAATAAATGCCACCAAAATAAGGAAGCACGATGGAAATGTGGACGCAATTAGGGAGGATAAGCCTAATAAAATGACCCAACAAGATTGGGAGTGGCTACTTGAACCCATTATTTTACCGATATGTTTCAGGTTTCCTCATTCAAATTGTGTAATTAATATAAACTTTTTAATCTAACATTATATATATTAATTGCATAAACGAAGCTCTACCAGCATAGAAAACAAAAGAAATTAAAATATGCACATCGGTCTGGTAGCAAATCATTTACACAACTGTAGCGAGAAATAGTAAGACTTATTTTTTAACTTTGATTTCAAATAAATTAAAATTGAACTTTCCAATCATAGGGAGTTAAAAAATGATCTACTCCAAGCTATGAAGATTTCTTTTAGGTAACTAGGACCAAAAGGATAAATCCGTTGATCCGCATGTATAGGAGAAAGTGGATAAAATATGTATACTTTACATTTTATCTATTATTGACATTAACATATTTTGTTGTAGGATGAAATAATACATAAGCGAGTTGAATGTCCCAAAAATTTTAATGTCAATTTAGTTGAAGGAGTTTTTGTCCCTGAAGATAAGGAAAAAATATTTGGATGGGATCAGTTTTAGCTTTCCAAGTTCAAGGGCCAGCACAGTCCAATAAACAACTCCGTCGGGACAATGTGACAATACAAAGAAGACTCAATGATATGGAAGAAAAGATGAGGGACGAGAAAGCCGAGATGAAAAACATGTTGAATGCATCAGTGGAAGAGATAATGGAAGAGAGAATGAGGATGGAGAAAGCCGAGATGATACATCTTATGGCATAGTTTATTCCTGGAGGTGAAATCAATCCTACAATGTTTGCACAATTTACTAATTTTGGCAGTCAATCATCGGGCCAAGGATCATCCACGATAATTCTACCTGTGCAGCCCCAACAACAAGACGACAATGATTCTGGGGAAGACGCGAATTAAATAAGAACATTTGTTATGTATAATTAGAATTCAAATGTTGGTATAGTACTTTGATTATTATTTTGTGTTTGGTTAAGAGCTTTTGTTATGATTTTTATTCAATTTCATTTAGGCTTTTGTTTATGTTTAATTTTGGTAATGGTTTAATTTTCAGTACTATTTTGAGTATTGTAATATTATTTAAATTAAAATTTTTAATTATATAGGTGTTACCGATTGGTTGAGTAACCAATCGGAATAAACTTATTTATAAGCACCGATTGGTTAAGTAACCAATCAGTTTAAACTTATTGAGAAGCACCGATTATTTGAGTAACCAATTGGTATAAATTTATTGAGAAACAACGATTGGTTGAGTAACCAATCGGTATAAACTTATTTAGAAGCACTGATTGGTTGAGTAACCAATCGATATAAACTTATTAAGAAACACTAATTGGTTAAGTTACCAATTCGTATAGACTTTGAGAAGCACATATTGGTTATGAACCAATCGATGTTACTTTAGAGGGTAGTACTGAGAGAGCATCTACCGATTGAGACCGATTGAATTAAACAAATCGATAATACTCTATACCGATTGGTAATCAGGTGAGTACAGATTGGTATACAAATCAGTATAGGATCTTTTTTTTTACCAGTGGATAGATAATAAATTACCAATCATGTTGAAAATTGTCTCAAAAGTAGTTAAAACAAATCACCGCATGAAATAATTGTCACACAAACGACAATTAACAAGATCTTTAAGAACACCTAAAGCCAAAACCCGGTCACCAACAAGTTCAACCACTCTAGCTTCCTAAAATTTCATACGAAGACCACTATATGCAAACTCTAGCAAAAGAATGACAAAGAAAATATTTGAATATTATGACAAAACAATATCTCTTTCATAATTTAAGAGTTTTTAAACTACCTTAAAAAATTTAAGATAATTCTAATGAACCAAACATTGTCAAATATAAACATTGTATAATGTATGTATTGTATATCTTTTTTTCCAAATGATTCATTAATTTAAAATAAAAAATTGTTTAAATATAACGATAAAAATATAATATAAACAAGATAGTTCGAAAACTAAAAAATATACAATTAATTTGCTCGATTATCCTTTAGAAGAGCAATAAGGTCCCTAAATTATTTTCGGATCTAACCTTTGATGTCGTCATGCTAATAACATTGTGAATGACCCATTGTTAAATATTCTCTAGTTTCTTTCCATCTACATAATTCCTTAAAAATAATAGAGATATAAATCCATCTTATAATTCTTGTTCTTTTAGCCAACTCGATCCATGCCTCCCAATAGTCACCGACAATATGAAAGCATAACCTTTTGGATTCCAGTCAAATTCCAAGAAAAATCTCTAAGTAATTGTCACGTCGTGATAATGTAAAAGAAGAAGAGAAGTCATCTACAACTTCTTGTAAAATATACGAAAACGACTCACAATAATAATGTCATTCCACATACATCTATCATCACTTAAAATATCTCCGCGATCACTGAAACCAATTTATTTTATTGGTAGGCATCTTAAACTCTCATATTTTTTTCTTAACAAAGCTCAATCGCTCTCACCTTATTGAACAAAGTGTATCAATATTACACATTTAAATTATTCAGATCACGTCACAACATAAATTTTTAAAAAGATTGGTTAACCTATTATTTCTAACCATGAACAATGATCTATCATGATACATGTTTTTCTCTCTATTCAATCTTCTTTTGCATCTAATATGGTAAACAAAACCACAAAACAAAATGTCAAACATAGCTTTTATCGACGCATCATTACAAAATAAAATAGAAACAAGCTTGGGAAAACCATTTGTCAAACATTTTACCTCACACAAAGTGTCATTATAAAAACTAATTGAATGTCCATCTCATGATAAAACTTTCACATTGCATATATATTACTCCAAATATTGCATCCCACTGGACTATATGATTTTTTGGTGACTTATACTAACCATACTTAATTTAATCAATTTAGCCAAGTACTCTCTTTCTGTAATACAAATTTACTACATCATTTGGATAATAAGACTTTATAGAAAGCCATAAGTTTGTGGATGTCCCACTCTTAGGTTTTTTTATAAGTTTAACATTATCTTAATTCACTAAATGAGAAAATGAGGAATCAAACAATCTCCATAATAATCTACACATAATTCTTTTTCATTGTACGACGACATACTTTGACATTGAAGTAAGAACACACTTGATAAGGACAAATGACCACCTTATAAATTAATCTTATTTTTTCAAATGAGAAACTTCTCCTCTATCTTACTAAGGATCAGATCCTAATAAACCTTGGAGTAGCTAATTTAACACTATGGAAGAGCCCAAGATATATAAACTCCCAAACCTCAATTTTAAATCCTAAAATAATATCAATCTTATCTTTCTCATATAGACTATAATAAGTTATAGAAAAAAAAAATACTTAACATACCCTTACATTATTCAAATTATTAACATATATTTTTTTATTTGTAAAAATTATTTATCTTTATATAATCATAAGATACCCAATTGTTATTTAGAGTTCGATTTTGAGTCGTTTTTATTAAATGGAGCTCGAATTTTGATTTTGTGTCATATGAGACTCGAAATTTTAACAATTTAAAATTTTTCCCAAATACATAAAACGTTTATCTCTTTATTATAATATATCATTTTTTTTATAATTAGTTTGACACGTTTATAATTGATATGATATTTATAGACGTTTTGGACGTATTATTTTTAAATATAGTATTTTTTTCGAGCTTTACGCATTTTAATTTGTTAAAAGTGGTTTAATAATTACAAAAATCTTTAATCTAAGAAATTATTTGGAAAAAAAATTCAAATAGAGATATATTTGTTACAAAATTTGGAAACGATATATTCGTTTCAAATTATGGGATGTGATTTGAATGTTAAAAAATGTGTGAGGTGTGAGATTAGTTGAAAAAAAAAATAATTACTATTTTCTTACTAATGTCATAAATTAGTTAAGAAAAGAAAAATATTATAATATAGTAAGTTTGTACGTTTAAGAATTATATATATATATATTCAAAGCTTCAATTGGTGGACTCATATTCGAATCTTAAATAGCAATTGGGTCAATTAAAAAAATAAACCTAATTTTTTATGACGATGGTTATTTGAAAATAATAAGGTAATTATTCAAATAAACTTAATTTTGTATGACGGGTTATTTCAAAATATTAAGGTAAATTTTCAAATAAACCTAAATCAAGGAAGGCCTTAGCCATAAAAGATGTTTTAAAATTATTGAGTAAAATAAAGGCATTAGCTAGATATTATATAATTTAAATTTTAAACTATATATATTTAAAAACAAAATTACAGATACAGATCAAAATTACCCCTCAATCAAATATAAATTAAATTTATGATTCATTTTTTACAACAAAATAGAATAAATTAAATTTTACATATATTTTTAAAATAAGAACAATTAACACTTTGTATTGACTACATATAAAGTATGTCTTTTAATAAAAACAAATTAAGAATGAGTTAGTTGATTTTAGTAACCATTCTTATAATTTAAATGACAGAAATCAAACATATTTCAATTTACTTAAATCCCAAATTATTTGATTTTTCTTGAAGGATCATCTAGCAATAGCAATAGTGATACCTACTCAACTTTCTTCCATACTTTTTTTAAATAATATATTTTTTTTTATATAGAAATTGCAATATTCACATCTTAATTTACTAAACAAATAAAATATCCTTCTAAACTCACACCCACCAAGCATATCTTACTAGATTTAAATGACAAGGTATGTCTAGAGACGTGTCGTTTTACAATTCTTTTATTATATAATAGAAGGCCTATTTTTTTTTTTAAGATTATTATATTTCATATCTAATGTATTATTATGCGTCCTTTATTGACTACCAATACTAATTTTTACAAAAAAACAAAAATGGACCAT